>NC_073691.1:168082756-168357756 GCF_029784155.1 Uranotaenia lowii
GTATAAATCACCAGTATTACCAGCGTGGACTTTATTCAGGACAGAACAGAGGTCTATGTGATTGTCTATAAGACCGTTTGAGTATGCAAGAACTGTTTAAGTTTGGGAATTTTTATACGACAGATTTCATTCGTAATGCATGTGAATCGATGATTGGAAATCAAAAGCCGGCCAAAGAATCTATGAAAACAGTAGAAGTGGTCAAAAGAATGTTATAAATCAAAGTTAAAGGCACAATAACTGAGTCCCTTTACATGAGTCGTTCGGTGGCTGTTTGATAGACTTAGTGTTTTTCATAAAGTTTCATCCTGGAACCGATCGCTTTGGAAATGTAGTTCTAACAAAAAACAAAACAATCGCCCAGCTTAAGATTTATTTGATGGTGAATAATTTTGATTTGGAATTAAAATGTTGTGTTAGTTCCGTACATAGTTCATCAGAAACTCATTTGGGATTTTTGGCATCAACATCAAACAGCAGCCGCGTCAGGACATTCAGTGGCAAGTTGCTCGGCAGTTTTCTGGTTGTGACCAAATCGAACAACCGGAGATTTCCTACGTGACGAATAACGCAAATTTGACAGAATCCATCAGAAATCATCTCTCCCTTAGCCTCAGTACCGACTATACAGCTTAAGAGCTCTAGAACCAGCAAAATTTTGTTGTTTAAAGTTAAGTTAAGGGACTCATAACTAGGCCACACTTTTGGTTTATCGGAAAAAATATTGGTCATTTCAGCATTTCAGCAATCTACACTTAGTTTCTCGCTCATTTTAAAATAAAAATGCTGGTATGAGACATGACTCCCCTAATGACCCTTAACCGTGGTTGCCGATTATGTGCTTCACTCCAATGCATGATTTGAACTTTGGGGACATTTTTGACAGTGTTTGCATACTTTTCCACCTCTCAAACACAGTAATTCTTTGAAGAATCAACTGTTTTAACAGCTATCAATTTAAAAATGATGGATTATGAAGGAAACTGTGCAAAATTATTTTTTCTTTTTCTCTTGCATCGTAAATATTTCAAAAACGAGTAAATTATAAAATTTGGAAAAAATAGGTCAGATAGTAGGTACTTTTTACAGGCAGCAAAATGCTCTCAGAATTTTGAATGTCCGATTACTAATAAATTAGCTATCAGCAGAAGAAAGTGTCCCATTTCTAAAAGAACTAAGTTTTAGTTTAAAGACGAGGAAATTTTAGCTCAGTTAACGGGAGGCTCATGCAATTCTACTCCACCCGCGTGGAGTACACTTAGAAAAATACTTTTATTTATGCCATGAGGTTCTCTTATGAAGTGGCACCATAAAAAAAATCATTGAAATTCATAAGATTCTCTTTTTTTTTAATTAATCATTTATTTTTCTTTCGAAGGCTCGTTTGCTGTAGGGACTAAGGAGCCGAGTGATATTTTACATCTTTCAGATGGGAATCCTTTCCTTGGTTAACGATTCGATCCACTCTGCCATTTATCGCCAACCTCTAAAAAGACCGTTTCTAGCGCTAGGCGTTCCATCTTGCCGTCGAAAGCTGTCCTCGATCGGCTGATGTTGCACAGTGGGAACCATCGTTGAAACTCGTAGATCAAAGCTTAAGCAATCGTACAAACGCAAGCAACCAAGATTTGATAGGAAAGAAAGTAGCAAAGGATGAGGAAAGGTTTGTTCAATAGGATTTAACTTTTTGATAATATAGATGCTGTAGTTCTAGAGTTGAAGAAATTGTTTTGTGGATTTCCTTCACTCTACGACCTGAATTGCATCAGAAATGCTCATCACAATTGAATTTTGCTTGTTTTTATAAAATCCAACAACAGCTTCATGTACTCAAAGTCCTGTCAGGCAAAAATGTCCAAAATTGGTGTATCAGTATTTTTTCCCATAATATTGGAAGGAAGCTAAAAACTTCACTCTGGCATTCATATGTTGAAGACAAATCCACACGACACGGTCGATGTCGTCATAAGAATTTCCTCAACCGCCGATGTTTGTGTCCGACATATTTATACGAAAATGATGTACATTTGATCTGTAATGATTCGACATAATCAGAGACATCAAACGGATAAAATCTCTTGTCAAGTCAATCCCTTGATCCAAGCTCTTGTTTTAACTTTAGGGTGAATTGAATAAAGAAACCTTACTTTTTCGCTTTCGTCCCATGAACTCTGTCATTCGCTCGTAGCCAATTCATGGGCGATTGCAAAGTACTCATGATATTCAATAAACGTTCAAGTCTCTCTAATCAAACAATCAATCAATCAATAAACGTTCAAAAATGGTACCATGTGTTGCTCCTTTTTTTTGCAAATTCATCGGCAAGTTCGTTCCCAGGAATGGAACAATGTGCGGGAACCCATACTAGCGAGATCTTGAATAGCTTCAACCCTAGATCTGTCAGCCTTTTCCGTATTTGTAGAACGAAATACGCTTGACGTTTCACAAAATTGGTGTTCTTAATGGATTCGATCGAACTAAGACTGTCAGTGAAAATAAAAAAAGTGATTCGTTGGTAACTCTTCGATAAGCTCCAGAGCTCGATTGATTGCAGCTAAATCAGCAACATATACTGAAGCTGGTTCCGCAAATTTGTGGAATTCGTTATACATAGTATTCACAATCCCGAATCCGATTCCTTCATCAATACTTGAGCCATCAGTGTAGAACATGTAACGTGGATCGATTTGACTGTATTTATTACCAAATAGATCAGGGATGACTGACGGTTTCATGTGTTCTGGTATATTATTAATTTCATTTCTCATAGAAAGGTCAAAGAAAACGTGCTCTCTTTCCGTAGCTATGGTATTACTATGATCAGTGCAATCGAATGGTGTTATGTTCAATGTCAAAAATCGGCAGTAAACACTAACAAACCATGATTGCTGAATGAAAGATTTGGGATGTGCTCCCCACCATGTCCCAGTTATAGTTCTTAAGAAGTTTATTCTCGGTTGACATTTCTGTTTTAAATAATCAATATGGGTTCTCCATTTGCATTTAGAGTCGAAGTAGACTCCAAGATATTTATGAGAACATGCTTGAGTTACAACCTCGCCCAAGAGATAAAGTTTAATTGAAGATGGTTTATATTTTCGAGAAAAAAAACCACTAGTTTGGTTTTTTTCTGCAGAAAATTCTATGCCGAGTTGCAGAGTAGGCGATGCCTTGTGCGAGTCGCACGCGTTTTTTTTTCTTCGTCCGCAAAAGTTTTGTTTCAATTAAATTTTAGTGACAAAAATTAAAGTTAAACGACGAAGAAGTGCAACCATCACTGCGGTTTATCATTGGAGTGATTACCGGAAGGCCAGAAGTATTTTTTTCAATAAAATTTATAAGGAACTTCATTTAGAGTTCATTCCGGAAAAATGTAGTGTTCCGCTGATAGCTGCTGGTGATCGGAGTTGAAAAATTTCGAAGAGTTTGAGTGTTTTTTTTATGCTGATGAAGAGACAAATTATTCCTTCTAAAAGTGGTATTTGTTTCGGTTATTTACACTTCTTAAGAAAGCAAAGTTAAAAAGTTCTATCAGCCGTTGTTTATACAAGTCTTTTTTTCATGTTGTTTTGCTCGAATTCGGCCAAGATTCTTCTGTCACGTTAATGGCCAAACCTCCAAAAAGTGTTTGAAAAGGAGGAATAAAGGAATCTGAAAGTGACGGAAATGTGTTGCAAATAGTTTCTTCGACAAAATTTGTTACAAGTTAATGATAAGTTAAGTGTCCATAAATTTGCCCCACCACCCAGAGTTCAATTTTTTTTTCTGGTTGTAACATGTGTGCTTTTTGTGGCTTGCTATGATTGCTGATATGTAAGAAGAATCTGGAAAATAAAGGCTCTGTGAAAGTAATGAAATTTTGACAAGGACCTGAGAAGAGCTGAGAAAGATTTTTAGTGAAAACGTAAAAAATATGATTACCTGTTTGAATTGACGTAAAACTTTGAGAGTTTCGGGTGAGATCAGTCCATTTTATTTTCCTCATTACAATTTTACAAATACATTTGCACTTTATTACTTATTTAATCATAAGAAGCGTTTGGCAGGGATCTCCACGCTTCATCCCTCCCTCGTTCCTGTATCTTTTGCGTTTTCATCACATGGTTGGCCTGGCCGTAGTAGTTTCTGCAATGCATGTTCCATGTATCAGACACTATGTTGAAAAGAAAAATGAGGAACGCAAGTTTTTCATTTTCCAGGATGCATACAAGTTTTGGCCATGTTGGTGTTAGAAGAAGAAGAAGAAAATTCTATGCCGAGTTGCAATGCCCAGTTGGATAAACAATTCAGAGTATCTTGAAGGGACGTTTGCATATCTTTTGATCCAATTATTGAATCAACACCATCATCAGCTAGTTGCAAAAGTTTACAAGATCCTTTGACACAATCATCGATGTTCCTGATGTACATATTGTCAAGGAAAGGGCTAAGGCATGAACCCTGTGGAACACCCATGTAACTTGTTCGGCTTATATTTGATTTTCCATAGTTAAAGTGCATACACTTTTCAGAAAGTAAATTAGTTAGAAAGTTGTTAAGTCTTGGAGAGAGACTACATCGATTCAGCTTCTAAGAAAGAACAGATATTGCAACATTGTCAAAAGCCCCTCTGATATCCAAGAAAATCGAAGCCATTTTTTTTTTGCTTTCGAATGCTATCTGTGCCTCTGTTGTCAATAAACCTAGGCAATCTAGAGTACCTTTACCTCTATGAAACCCGTATTGAGTGGGTGACAGGAGTTTATTGATTTCAGCCCGGGCATTTAATCTATTCAAGATCATTTTCTCCATAAGCTTCCTTAAACAACAGAGCATTGAAATTGGTCGATAGGAGTTATGATCCGAAGCGGGTTTACCAGGTTTCTGCATCGCTATCATTTTAACTTGCCTCCATTCCGTTGGAACGAGGTTTTGTTCTAAAAGCCTGTTAAATAATTTCAGCTTGCGTTTCTTGGCAATATCTGGCAAATTTTTCAGTAAACTGAATTTAATTCCAAATTTTACAAATATGTTTATGTTTACATAAAAAAAATTTCAACTCAAACTTACCATTTGGAAGAATTCCACAACTTCGTTCGACGGTTTAAAAATGACTGATGGAATAAATGTGTTCATTAGTTTTTCACAGTGCCGCTTTTTCCATTTTTTATAAGGAATTCGTATGAAATTAAAAAGGATTTCATAAGAATCTTATGAAAATTAATTTTACACTCTAAAAGGCGCTTCATACGACGTAGCTCATGAAAGTTATAATATACTTCGAAGTTATCGACTGGTCCCAAATTACCAGTTGTCCATACGTTTCGAGCTACTATGGCATTCGCTCCTCTTCAGTGGGCACTAAAATTATATTTTACGTTTAAAAATTACACATTAAATCTAAATTTTAATTTAAACTTACAATTGACAGGACATCGTCTAAATTATTTTGGTTTTGGACAGTTTGTTTTGTTTTGCGTTTACATTTGTTTGTCAGTGTCTGTGTTAACTTGGATATTCTTGGGTCATAAGCGGTCTTAAAATTTATGGAATCTCTCTGTCTATTAACGACATTATCGTCTCCTCTCAACTTAATATAGAACGTTTCGGCAGTTATTCTAGCGTTGTATCCAGTAACTCTCTCTAATATTTTTGTATTTTCAAAATCGAAAATGTGGCCAGTTTCTAGACAGTGCTGAGCTAGACCTGTGCTTATTTGTTTTGTGGATACAGTTGTTTTATGTTGTTTAATCGTTTTTCTAAAAATTGGCTTGTTTCTCCTTTAAACGATTTCTTACATCCTCCACACTTTATGTCATACACAACATTAACGTTCTTGTTCTTCGGTATTTTGTCCTTGGTTTTTGTGAAAATCATGTTTTTAACATTATGTATAGGTTGAAAGGCGACATTGATTTCATATTGTTTCAAATATCTGGATAATTTTTCACCCAAACCGGTGCCCAGTGGTCCAAAACCCAGAAAAGCTGGCAGAAAGTCGATTTTTGAATCGCTCATAATTACCTATCCAAATATTGCATCGTGTTCCGGCATTTTCAAGCTAAATGAAACCATGAAAATGATAGTCTTAAGTTTACCCGTTTCGGAGTTCTCAGAGAAATGGTAAGAAAAGATTGAATATTTTTTGAAAAATTTGCAAAGATTTGCTTACATTGAAAATCGAATAGATATTCAAAGCGCGAAAGTACATTGCCCTGCAATTATTTTTATATTTTTGTTAGGCATATTTTTATGTAATGTAATATTTTTATGTAATAAAAATTTGTGATTTGGAATTAAGTTGAAATTTTTTATATGGAATTTAGTTGCAAAAAACGATAAATATTATGAATTTTATAACTTCAACTAGAGATTTAAAAAAAAATTCCACATAACTCCACTCTAATTTTACGTTGGATAGATTCCCACATTTCTGGGCTACAAAATATGGCAAATTGGGCTGCCTTTGTTTGCCATTTTTGGAGAATGACGCCAAATAGTTGAGCCGCTTTTTTCATCAAATTTGACTTCTAAGCCAATAACATCTCGGATCACGAATTAAATTGATATTTAATTGGATCTCTAGGTTGATTTTTCTCAAAAATCCATTCAAAAACACCCTTTTTATATTTTGAAGCACTATCAGTATGAATTTCTGTGTTATTTTTACTATTAGGAAATCTCCCAAAACATAATGAAATTACGGTTTCTCAAATATTCTTCTGATTATTGTTCAAATCATAGAACGTTTTCTGCTGTTCAATATTCATTAAAACCAATTGAAACTTTAAAAATTGTTAAAAACTTTATGAAGAGATTAACCACCGTAATTTTTGTTTGTTACTTTTGATTTATCGGCCTAGCGGTGAAAAGTGATGTCCTTTTTAGTAGGGACATCTAAAGATTATGAAATTTTTTTTTATATAGATGGATAGAAGGTTAGAAGAAATGAAAGATGGTGAAAATGAGCGGGTAGAATTTGTCTAGAAGCATTACCATCACATACCAAATTTTTGTTCCTCACGAGCCTACTACTATGAAGTGGTAGATACAGATAGAGTTGCATCTACCACCACACATTAGTAGGCTTAGCGTGGTCCGCCCCACAAGCGAGAACTTGTAGTGCGGACGAACAAAAAGATGGTATGTGATCGCTCAGATAAGCTCCCTTTAACTCAGAAACGCATCTATCGATCTCAGTCTTCTCAGTTTGTTATCTTCGCATTCGTTACATGCGGGGTTTGCATGCGAAACGGTACGGTCGATAGTCTGATAGTGACCAACCACCGATGCTATGATGTCGTGTTTTTATTTCTTTTTGGCCAAAGTTATTTAATTTTATGAAGAGATTAACCACCGTAATTTTTGTTTGTTACTTTTGATTTATCGGCCTAGCGGTGAAAAGTGATGTCCTTTTTAGTAGGGACATCTAAAGATTATGAAATTTTTTTTATATAGATGGATAGAAGGTTAGAAGAAATGAAAGATGGTGAAAATGAGCGGGTAGAATTTGTCTAGAAGCATTACCATCACATACCAAATTTTTGTTCCTCACGAGCCTACTACTATGAAGTGGTAGATACAGATAGAGTTGCATCTACCACCACACATTAGTAGGCTTAGCGTGGTCCGCCCCACAAGCGAGAACTTGTAGTGCGGACGAACAAAAAGATGGTATGTGATCGCTCAGATAAGCTCCCTTTAACTCAGAAACGCATCTATCGATCTCAGTCTTCTCAGTTTGTTATCTTCGCATTCGTTACATGCGGGGTTTGCATGCGAAACGGTACGGTCGATAGTCTGATAGTGACCAACCACCGATGCTATGATGTCGTGTTTTTATTTCTTTTTGGCCAAAGTTATTTAATTTTATGAAGAGATTAACCACCGTAATTTTTGTTTGTTACTTTTGATTTATCGGCCTAGCGGTGAAAAGTGATGTCCTTTTTAGTAGGGACATCTAAAGATTATGAAATTTTTTTTATATAGATGGATAGAAGGTTAGAAGAAATGAAAGATGGTGAAAATGAGCGGGTAGAATTTGTCTAGAAGCATTACCATCACATACCAAATTTTTGTTCCTCACGAGCCTACTACTATGAAGTGGTAGATACAGATAGAGTTGCATCTACCACCACACATTAGTAGGCGGACCACGCTAAGCCTACTAATGTGTGGTGGTAGATGCAACTCTATCTGTATCTACCACTTCATAGTAGTAGGCTCGTGAGGAACAAAAATTTGGTATGTGATGGTAATGCTTCTAGACAAATTCTACCCGCTCATTTTCACCATCTTTCATTTCTTCTAACCTTCTATCCATCTATATAAAAAAAAATTTCATAATCTTTAGATGTCCCTACTAAAAAGGACATCACTTTTCACCGCTAGGCCGATAAATCAAAAGTAACAAACAAAAATTACGGTGGTTAATCTCTTCATAAAATTAAATAACTTTGGCCAAAAAGAAATAAAAACACGACATCATAGCATCGGTGGTTGGTCACTATCAGACTATCGACCGTACCGTTTCGCATGCAAACCCCGCATGTAACGAATGCGAAGATAACAAACTGAGAAGACTGAGATCGATAGATGCGTTTCTGAGTTAAAGGGAGCTTATCTGAGCGATCACATACCATCTTTTTGTTCGTCCGCACTACAAGTTCTCGCTTGTGGGGCGGACCACGCTAAGCCTACTAATGTGTGGTGGTAGATGCAACTCTATCTGTATCTACCACTTCATAGTAGTAGGCTCGTGAGGAACAAAAATTTGGTATGTGATGGTAATGCTTCTAGACAAATTCTACCCGCTCATTTTCACCATCTTTCATTTCTTCTAACCTTCTATCCATCTATATAAAAAAAAATTTCATAATCTTTAGATGTCCCTACTAAAAAGGACATCACTTTTCACCGCTAGGCCGATAAATCAAAAGTAACAAACAAAAATTACGGTGGTTAATCTCTTCATAAAATTAAATAACTTTGGCCAAAAAGAAATAAAAACACGACATCATAGCATCGGTGGTTGGTCACTATCAGACTATCGACCGTACCGTTTCGCATGCAAACCCCGCATGTAACGAATGCGAAGATAACAAACTGAGAAGACTGAGATCGATAGATGCGTTTCTGAGTTAAAGGGAGCTTATCTGAGCGATCACATACCATCTTTTTGTTCGTCCGCACTACAAGTTCTCGCTTGTGGGGCGGACCACGCTAAGCCTACTAATGTGTGGTGGTAGATGCAACTCTATCTGTATCTACCACTTCATAGTAGTAGGCTCGTGAGGAACAAAAATTTGGTATGTGATGGTAATGCTTCTAGACAAATTCTACCCGCTCATTTTCACCATCTTTCATTTCTTCTAACCTTCTATCCATCTATATAAAAAAAATTTCATAATCTTTAGATGTCCCTACTAAAAAGGACATCACTTTTCACCGCTAGGCCGATAAATCAAAAGTAACATTGTTAAAAACTTTTATGATATTATTTTAAAAATATGAAATATGAAATAAATTTAAAAATAAATATTAAAAGTTAAATAAAAAAAAATGGAAAATATGAAGCAAAAAGTTAGTTTTTCTCGTTTAAAATGTAAATTAAGTGTTTTGTATTAAAACAACCATTGATATAATAAATGATCATTTAAAAAAAATAGCTAACAACCCTTAATTTCAAAATTTTGATCAGTAGTGGCGAAAATGTTGAACAATTCTCATCTGTCATAAAATTTCTATATTGACTCGTTTATTAATAAAAAATTAAAAAAGTGATCGGTACTAGAGCGTTGTCAGGTCAATCTGTATTGATTTAATTTCATATGTATTGTAATTTTGAGATAATTTTAGATTCAATTAACCTTTCTAGGATGTGATAGATTTTGCAGCAATCTGTTGGAAAATATTAATACAAGAATTTACTTACTGAGATATTAAAATAAGTTGAATTTTTCGTATTCTTACAATAAAAAAAAAGTTTAAAAGAAAATATGAAAATGATATGTTAATTTTTGTGAAATTATGATTATCAAACAAATTTGAAAGGTTTCAGAGCAAAAATTGTTGAAAACAGACTTTTTGCCAGCTTTTTTGAGAATTGGACTACTGTGCGGCGCAGTACGGGATGGTTACAAAATTAGTCTTACTTCAACTGGAAACGCTTAAACTGTTGTATATTTTGTGTGTTCGTTTTTTGATAACATTTGTTACAAGATGTGAAGGGTAGTTATTGATTTTTAATATGTTTGTAACTGTCTTTAGTGTTTTTTCCCTATATTTTGTGTGGGTGAGCCTAATTGCTCTATCCACCAGTGCGACTACAGTATTTTTCTTATGTGAAAAAGGACTAACGGAGTTGAAATCTAAATATTTTTTAAAACTCACCGAATCACGTCGATAACTTCGAAGTATAAACAATCGCGGTGATAAAACCAAAAATCCAAAAACTATAATAAGAATTTGCCTTAGTGTACATTAGACTGCCCCAAATTTGTATGGGAAATTTAAAACCTGTAAAATGTTATACGCTGCAGGCTAAAATTGGTCCTGGGCCTAGTACAAGATCTCATGCCTAATTTGGGCCAGATCGGACCACGGGAAGGGGTCGCTCAACGAGCCTGAAGTTTGTATGGGATTTTGAGACATTTTGTTCGAGAGGAACATGAAAAACCAGTTTTTCGTCAATAACTTTTGTCTCCCTCGGTCGATTTCTTTCAAAAACGGGTTTTCTTAAAGCCTAAATTATCACAAATATTTCATCTGAAGGTTGCATTTCAATTAAAGTTAAGATAAAAAAGTTATTAAGCTTCAAAAATTGGTTAACTTTTTAAGGGTGATATTCATCACTTTTTTAATGAGGCGAAAAAAGTCCGACCAGAACACTCGATATGAAATGCATGCCGTTTCGTCAAATAATGATCGATTTTAACCATTGTTGTTGCGCTCGATTGCTCTTTTTAATGTTTTTCTAATATTTGAGTTTGGATAATATTCACTTGATAGTTCGGAAAGAAGTAAGGGTGGAAAAATGCTTGACAATTTAAATAAATTGCATAACCACAGGGGCTTAGGAACATGACTGGACGATTTGTGATGTCAATAAAAAACTGTTTTTCATCAATAACTTTGGTTCCCGTCGGTCGATTTCTTTCAAAAACAATGTTTCTAAAAGCCTAAATTATGAAAAAAAATTTCATCCGAAGACTGCATTTCGATAAGAGTTTAGATAAAAAAAGTTATGAGGCTTCAAAAATAGGCTAACTTTCTACGGTGGTATTCATTACTGTTAATGAGGCGTCAATATGTTCGACCGGCCCAACTCATCAACAGTGATAAATACCATCCTTTAAGAAAAAACCGTTTTTGAAAGAAATCGGCCATTGGAAACCAAAGTTATTGATGAAAAACAGGTTTTTCATGTTTCTTCCGAGCAAAATGTCTCAAAATGCCATTCAAACTTCAGTCTCGTTGAGCGACCCCTTCCCGTGATCCGATCTGGCCCAAATTTGGCATGAGATCTTGTACTAGGACTTGAATCAATTTTAGCCTGCAGCGCATAACATTTCACAGTTTTTGAATTTCTCATACAAATTTGGGGCAGCCTTTTGTACATATTTCCGCCTTTGGGCGGGATTTATGTTCCATCTTTTCTACCTAACTCAGGATCATTTTTTTCTCAAAAAATCTATTCAGAATGGTTGTTACTCTCAGACCCAACCGCCAACATTTTTTTAAAATCGAAAAACACATGGACCAACGCTTTATGATGCCAATAAAATGATAATTTTTCGAAAAAAGCTCCTTTTACATTTTTCTCACGTTTTTATTATATTAGCTGTAACTTTCTTTTGATACAGAATGAAGGTTAAAATTGTTAATTGATTTCAACAAAGTATTTTATTCGGTTTAGAGTGAATTGTGTTTAAGTTTGAAATTTCTTTTTTTTTTTTAATGTACGCATTACGTTTCAAAGAAATTTATTTGAAACTCTGTTACCGTGCATGCTTCGAAAAGAAGCAATTGCTACGATGTTGTGTATGATTTGAACTTTGTTAATTACTCTATGAATAAAAAAAAAGATTTAGAGTAACTTCACGTGTCAATCTCATTATTTTTTGTAATTAAAAACACTCTAAACATCTTTTAATTTAAATTTATCTTTTAATTGGCATCACAAATCGTCCAGTCATGTTCCTAAGCCCCTGTGGTTATGCAATTGTAAAGCATTTTTCCGTCCTTACTTCTTTCCGAACTATCAAGTGAATATCATCCAAATTCAAATATCAGAAAAAACATTAAAAAGTGCAATCGAGCGCAACAACAATGGTTAAAATCGATCATTATTTGACGAAACGGCATGCATTTCATATTGAGTGTTCTGGTCGGACTTTATTCGCCTCATTAAAAAAGTGATGAATATCACCCTTAAAAAAGTTAACCAATTTTTGAAGCTTAATAACTTTTTTATCTTAACTTTAATTGAAATGCAACCTTCAGATGAAATATTTGTGATAATTTAGGCTTTAAGAAAACCCGTTTTTGAAAGAAATCGGTCGAGGGAGACAAAAGTTATTGACGAAAAACTGGTTTTTCATGTTCCTCTCGAACAAAATGTCTCAAAATCCCATACAAACTTCAGGCTCGTTGAGCGACCCCTTCCCGTGGTCCGATCTGGCTCAAATTTGGCATGAGATCTTGTACTAGGCCCAGGGCCAATTTTAGCCTGCAGCGTATAACTTTTTCAAAAGTCGGGTCATTTGGGGCAGTCTAGTGTACATCTCTCAGATTTCAGGTTTTTTTTATCAGATTTGAGCTTCATCTCCAAAGCTTACAAGGCAAAAAATGCTTAAATCTGAGGAGAGAAAGCTTTAAAACGAGATTCACCAAAACTTAGCAAATAGATGTTGGCTACACGATACATAGACAAATCCTATATCATTGCAGCCCCCTGGAAATGTGATGGACAAAATTTGACAAAACTTCGTATTCAGTTCGCCAAAATCTTCTAAAACTAAAGTCTGCTTCATTTAATATTGGAACAAATTCTTTTGCTCATTGTGGCGCTCCTAGTGGACGGATTTGGAAACTTTTTTCACCCACGTGTCGGGAAATTCATTACCTTTCACCATGTATTTATGTCATAACACCAAACGATAGCATTTTGTAAACAACCGCCATGGAAGCCGAACGGAGAGATCAAATTGTGCACAGTTTTCTTGAAAATCCATTGTTGTCGGCATCGAAGCTAGCTAAACAGCTTAAAATGCCCAGAAATACCGTATGGCGTGTTATCAAGCAGTACAAGGAAACCTTGACGACGGCTCGGAAGCCGCATTCGAAGCGTCGGAGTGGAACTGTCGACCGGAAACTGCGTGGGAAAGTCATCAAGGCCGTCAAGAGGAATCCCAATCTTTCAGACCGCGATTTGTCCAATAAGTTCCAGGCCGCTCACAGTACGGTGCGACGAATTCGTCTCCGGGAAGGAATAAGGTCATTCCGTGCCAGCAAACAGCCAAATCGGACGCTGAAGCAGAACAATGTGGCCAGAATCCGTGCTCGAAAGCTGTACGACCAAGTGCTGACCAAGTTCGACGGATGTAAAGTCTGCTTCATTTAATATTGGAACACAAACAATTGCGTGTAGTTCAGTCATTTATTAACGAATTCATAATTTGTTTTTCATACAATTGTAGCATTTTCTTTACTCTTTCATAAAAAAAAATTAAAAAAATTATTCATTGCTGTTTCGAAGAAATTCTTGTACTCGAACTCGTAAGAAAACTGTGCACAATTTGATCTCTCCGTTCGGCTTCCATGGCGGTTGTTTACAAAATGCTATCGTTTGGTGTTATGACATAAATACATGGTGAAAGGTAATGAATTTCCCGACACGTGGGTGAAAAAAGTTTCCAAATCCGTCCACTAGGAGCGCCACAATGAGCAAAAGAATTTGTTCCAATATTAAATGAAGCAGACTTTAGGTATAAAACATTGATCGAAGATTTGAATCCAATAGAGTGTGAAGTTATTAAGTTCGAGGTTAGAGTGACGACGAGCAAGTGCAGAGCTTTATTGAGTTTTGAATGGATATGTACAAATTTTATGTGAAAACCAAAAAAATCAGGAAAAACCAAGATTTATTAAATTATCAAAATATACCTTAAAAAATCTGGCAAATCCTGAAAAATCAGGCATATTGGCATCTCTGCCCTTGGCTTCAAATGAGTTTGTTTGAAGTGTGCGTAAAAACACGCTCTCAACACGCTACCCTAAAATTTCAAGACCTATCAAGCTTTCTTGGCGCACTGTCTATCCCCCTTTTTCATATTAGTAAAAAATATCTTTAAAAAAAAGTTCATCTCACCGAGCACACCATGAAAACTTGAATCATTAAAATACGGCGATTAAAATCTCCAAACAATTTTTCATCTTCTCATTCGAGTGATTCCAAATAATTTGCTCAACCCTGTTGAACCCGTGTCATCCAGAAAGGAATGTTTTCCGGACAATTTGATTACTGCGGCGGAGACGGTGGCGATGAAGTGAAGCCCTTTTTTTGTCTAGCACCTACCCGGAATACTGCTTACAAATTTGCCAATCAAAAGTTCACTTGAACCGGAGCGAAGGTTTCCACGAATTCCGGGGTGCATTCCGGAAAAATAACAGTGTAGATTGTCAGCGGCAGCAAAAGACAGTGTCATAGCAAACGATGTGGTGGCACTCCGGTTGGATGTAAATTTGCAAACCGATAGAAGGGATTAAATGTTTGCCGGAACCACATCAACGGATTTTTCGCAGAGGCATCTTGCTCCAAAAAAAAGCATTTTACCGTCCACCATGTGCTCTTCAAGCAAGTGATTCTGAAAAGTGAATAAAATTTCTCGGGACAGCGAAATTTGTGGAGTGTGTTGGTAGTTGAGAAAATAAAACGATGATATTCGCCTGGAGGAATGGAATCCATTCACTGGTTTCATTTCCGGGATGATGCGACGTTTCGCTTGGCATGCTGCCAACTCTGAGGAACGGAAGGCCACATTTTTGGTGTCGTGTCGCGTAACCCAACCGACTCTCACTTCCCTTGTACCAACTTTTTTTTTTCTTCGAAAAAGTGACACTCTGTCACCGAGCAATTGTGGTCCTTCATTCATGGAACCGGGATGTTTGTCTTGGGAAGCGTCTCAGTGTCGGTAGAAGGGAAAAACAATAGCGAGGACGCAAACAAGCCAGCGATGACTAAAGTTAACCTTATTAGCACCCCCTCTGGGACCCCCTTTTTGGTATCATCAAACAACGGGAGTGCTGAGTTGGAAAGATTCCGGGTGAAGATATCGATGTCATGGCTTGGCGGCGAACCCCGGTTGTAGTCGTTGTGAAGTTTAGTTCAATGGAAATGTTTTTTAAAGTTTGTCACTCTAGGGCTTGCTTCAAGAGCAACCCCTTTTGTCGGTTATTTCTTGAAAAGATTTCAAGTGGGGATCGAATACAATCGATGTATTGTTTTGCTGAGGAAGTTTTGATTTTTCTTCATACATGAAGTAAAATGTATAGAAAAAATGTTCCCTATAAAGGAGAGTGGGCAGTTCGGTTCTTTTATGGTACACGGTTGCTATAGGGTGTCCCATCATGCCTAAGCACGATTTAAAACGAAAATTATGGGAGATTTTTATTTTATTACCTGACAATTTCCGCCGAGCATCTTCCCCAAAATTGAAAAGTTTAGTTCATTTTTACGACTTAAAACACATTTTTTTTCAGATTTCATAAATTTTGATCTTTTGAGTTAGGGTTGGTTAGATTTATTTTTTGTAAATTAAACAAAACTTAATTTCAAAACAAGATAACTATGATTTTTTTAACAAAAATCATAAAAGGAGCCGTCCATTAATGATGTCACGCGTTAGGGGGAGGGGGTTTGATTTTTGTGACAATTTGTGACATGGGGGGAGGGGGGAGGTCAGCTTTAGCGTGACATCACTTATCACTACAAAAAAAAAACAGCAAAACAATAACAAATAATTTTATCCTAAACTCAATAAAATTATACTTGCACCATTCATTTAATGAATAACTGTTGGAATTGGCGATTTGCAGCAAAGCTATTTCGCATGCAACGCCAATTGGTTGTCATTAATGGAACTAACAAAAGGGTGATGATAGCAGATTTTCAACATGCCAGTGAATACAAATTGATTCAAAAACTTAGTATTTTATGGAAACTATCAAATTCCGAAAAAAAAAATTGCTAAATCTTGTTCGAAAATCATAAATTTACTAGTTTCAATGCTTTGCGCATTAGTAAATATAATTTTGCATGTTTTTCCAGTTAAAAAATAATTTCAATATTAATAAACCAAATAAAACCAAAGTAAGGCTATTTTGGGTTGCTTAATGAGGCGTCTAGGATTCCTGGGCTGTATAATTTATACCTACAGATATTTTTTTTTACTTTAATCCAGTTTATTGAGGCCGAAGAAATTTGAAAAAAACTGTTGACGGTCCCCCGACGGTGATACATTTTAAGTGTAGATTTCCATGAAAAATGAAAAAAGGTCACAGTAAAGAACAATGTCTGGTATTAACTAGTTTATTAACTATTTAACCAAAATATTAATAATAACTGTAAAACTCTGAGTCACATGCGGCTCGCAAAAGGCCAGTTTGACATGACTTTTTTTTTACTGTGTTGCTGATTCTGTCAGCAGATTTTTTTTAATTCCGTAGAAAATCAAAACATCCTTTGCAAACGCAGGTCCTCATCGAGTCCGTAATCTTCATCTCAGAGTTGCTTCAAAAAAAAATTCTTTCCAATCGCTTCTTTTCGAGAACTTTTGCTGTTTAATAGAGGCACTTCAAACATTTTTTTTTCTGAGTAGGACTTTCAAGCTGCTGCAAATTGACACTTACAATTTTTCCGAAAAACGAAAAATTAATGAAGTTAAAATGATGATAATGTTACAAAAAGTATAAGCGATTCAAGAATTCACTTTTTCTTACCATATTCTCCAATCCCAATTGACTAAATATTCTATTTAACTGTGAAATTATCTAAAATAGTCATGTGTTTTGGAAAACTTCTACTTGTTTTGACACTTGAGTCCCTAACATCATCATTTTGAACGCAGGGCCCTCTGAGAGTCGTTTTGAACTGCAAATCGCCAATAGTAACCATTGACTTATATAGTTCTTAATAAACGCATTCTGTTATCAACCCTCAACCCAACCAGTCTATTATATCAGGTTGTGGACCCAGCAAGCTACATAGTAACGGTTGGTTGCTTAGCAGAATAAATAAGTTGAAAAATTTTCTCAAGAAAATGGAAAATTCGAGAAACATCAAGACCGGAAGCAGTTCTGTGGCTCTTTCCATACAGTAAATTCTACGGAGAACTACAGTTCTTGAGCTTTCGCGACCAAGATGGTCCTTATTAAGGAACGGACCTGGTGCGCAGTGAAAGCGAGAAACGATGAAGATCCGGCGGTGAGCGACGAGGTTTCCGAGCAAGCATTGGCCACGATATGTCTAAGCATCGACCCGAGTATCTACGGATTGGTAAGAGATGCGAAGACGGCAAAGGCAGCATGGGGCAATCTTCGAAGCACGTACGAGGACGATGGCTCAACCAGAAAAATCGGACTTTTGCGAAAGTCAACGGCAATCCGATTGGTTGGCGCTGAGCGTGAAGTAGAGGTGATATGCAAATCGACGCAGGAATATGTCAACGAGCTTTTCACCACAAGTCATCAATTGGCCGAGGTTGGTTTTAAAGTCAACGGCACGTGGCTCGCAAGTTTGTTGTTGAAGGGACTACCAAAACGCTACGAACCTATGATTCTTGGACTGGAATCATCTGGCATCAAGCTGACAGCGGACATTGTTAAAGCCAAGATTCTTCAAGATGTAAAGGTGTGCGAATCACAGTGTGGCTCAAGTGAAGAAGCATTTTATTCGAACCCCAAATCGTCGATAAAATGTTACCGTTGTAATAAATTGGGCTATTATGCGCCCGAATGCAAGCAGCAAGATGAGAGCAAAGGATCCACGAAACCGGGGCGAGACGGAAAGCAAAGCGGACATGTAGCATTCTTCGCTGCGTACAACACAGTGGAGGCTTGTACGAGACCGGAAGAGTGGATATTTGATTCTGGAGCCACCACTCATCTTTGCCGGAACAGGAACGTTATGCAGGAAGTCACTAGTATGCCTGGCAGTATCAACGTGGCGAACAATTCCGTTGTTCCTGTTGCGATGGTAAGAAATGTGAACTATCTATCAGCAATGTTTTGTGTGTTCCAGAGTTGGCGATCAACCTTATGTCCGTGAGCATGTCTGTTCAAACGGGTACCAAGTGGTCTTCAATAAAGAGTCCTGCAAAGTATTGAGTCCAGAAAAGGAGGTCGTTGCAATCGGAAAGGAAACTGGCGGTCTGTACAAGCTGAAGGTACGCACCGAGTCGACGAATTTGGTTCAAGCCCGGAATAATTTCGAACTATGGCACCGACGGCGCTTGGTGGCCTGGCAACTGGATCTCGAATGAGGAATTACATTGCCGGTGTCATCAAAGGCCACTAGAAATCGAGATTCGGGAACGTAAGTGGAGATGGATTGGGCACACGCTACGAAAAGATGAAAACGAGATTTGCAGGGAGGCGCTAGACTGGAATCCAGAAGGACAACGAAGAAGAGGCAGACCCAGAAACTCGTGGCGGCGAAGCCTAGCCGCTGAAATCCGAACTGTCGACTAATCTTGACTGGGACCATGTGAAGACGCTGGCTCCGGATCGTCAACAGAGGGGGTCTTTTACCACGGCCCTATGCACCGGAGGATCGGCGCGGGATCATTAAGTTAAGTAAGTAAGTAAGCACCGACGGTTAGGTCATTTGTCCGTTGGTAACATGCAGCGTTTAACCGGAATGGCTACAGGAATCAATTACAACAGTTGCACCCAACTGAAGTGTGTTCCATGTATCCAAGGAAAACACAGTCGAAAATCATTCAAATCGAAGGGTAGAAGAGCATTGGAATTGATTCATACGGATTTGTGTGGCCCCATGGAAACGAAATCAATCGGAGGATTTCGATATTTTCTCACGTTTGTGGATTACGCTAGCAGAAAGGTTTTCATCTATTTTTTGAAAACGAAAAGTGAAGTTTTTGGTGCTTTCAAGGACTTCAAACCATATGCTGAAAAACCAAACTGTTGAGACTATCAAGTGTCTCAGATCCGAAAATGGCAGAGAATACCTCAACAGCAACATGGAAGAGTTTCTTCGCAAAGCAGGTATTCGTCATGAAACCAGTGTCCCTTACACTCCCCAGCAGAACGGGTTAGCCGAGCGGATGAACAGAACGGTTGTCGAACGAGCTCGGAGCATGCTGTGTGACGCCGAATTGGGAAAACGTTCATGGGCGGAAGCTGTTACGACTTCCTACATCATCAATCGTTCGCCGATGTCGGAATTGAAGGTAACACCCGAAGAAAAGTGGCAGGAAACCGGATTTGGCCCACCTTCGAGTATTTGGTTCGGAGGTTATGGTACGCGTTCCAAATGAAAATAGGAAGAAGTGGGACCCAAAATCGGAGAAGTGTCTCTTCATGGGATACAGCGAAAATTCCAAGGCGTATCGCTTTTATTACCAAAGAAAAGAAACGTGATAGTGAGCCGCTACGTTATTTTCCTGCATGAAGATCAGTTTGTTGTATGATTTTAATCGCCGTAATTTGTATGATTATAATTTTAATGGCATGTGCGGCGGAATGAAAACTAGAGAGAGAGAAATTTGAAAGAAAGGTGGATAGACAGGCATTAGTGCGCCAATAGGAGAAAGTGTTGAAATTTTAGGCTAGAGGGCATGTTGATGAAAAGCTCCCATGAATTGCTCCCGCCTTTGCTCTGCACTAGCTAACTAGGGTGATTTGCCAATCGTTGTCCCCTAACCCATTGTTGCACAGCATGACTTAAATTGTCAATATCTCAGCTGTTTTTCTACTTTTCCTCAAAAATAATACTGAATCATGTAATTCGGAATGTTTTCTGATGAAATGGGGCTTTTGTGATATTTTCTGCTGGAAAGTGTGTATCTTACGACAGTTTTAATTTTTCTTGTTTTTTTCGCGCGGCTTTTGTGCTTATTGTTAACAAAAACCTTAACATTCCTTCTAAGGCAAATAAGGTTTGACGTCAGAACAAAACATTTTTCGTATCAATTTTCTATACGGAACGTTTGTTGGACAATTTTAACATCATGATTTTGAAAAAAAAATTATGATCCATACTTAACCAAAAAATATGTTGGATCGTGCAACAATTGGTCCGCTCGATCTCCTCCTGCCTCATTGTTGTACATAATTCCGCTGCAAAATTTGTTAGGAAATTTCAAATTTATAAATTCGTATACCTCCAATAACTTTGTCTAGTTGTTTTTACAGCTAAAAATAACAATAAAAATTTTGGAAGCGACTGAATAAGTCCTGAATTATAACAACGTGTTTTGAATTAGTAAGGAGACTTGTACGGAAAAATCCAAATTTTCATTCAAAAACCATCAGAGATATACTGAAAGTTAAAAAAACATAATTTTGTATTTTTAAAATATTTCTTGGTTCTTGCAATACATTGCATGTGAACAAAAACTAAACCTATCTTGTACCCCAGAAATGATATTCGTTGTCATACGAAAAATTCAAAATAAGTAAATATTTTTTAATTTTAGTGTTTTGACAGCTAATTTGAAAGCTGTTTAACCGGATGAAAAAAAGAATCGCATTATACTGCTTTGCATAGCCAATGAGTGTGATGATTTAAAACTTTCGCAAAACATGTCATGAAATTATTGAAAGCTTCAGAAAGCAAATCCTGCAATTTTACAATACTTATCAATGGATTACTATTTTTTACTTCGAAATGATTATAACTTTTCTCATGAAATACTTTGCTTCTTCTCATTCTGGCAAACAATTAATCTTAAGAATGGTCAAAATCAATAATTTAAAACAAAATTCATTTCAAACTTATTTGAATTTCTTGTATATGTGAAAAGTGCTTCCTGCATACAAATTGTCATACAAAATTGAACACGTTCATTGACTACATGCAACTAACACAACTCGAATTGTCTATTGATATGACATGTTTTTTTCCTGAATAAGTGGATATGTACGTTTAAATAGTAATTGTAGTAAATTCTGTGCTTTAATTAATTATTTTCCACTAAGAATTTTCACAGTTTTTGCACTCCATGTTGATTTTTAATAATTAATTCAATAACTCAAAGACACTTTATGTATCTACAAGTTTATTTTTTATACCGTCGTATCTTAAAAATGAAGTTTTGAAATTATTAAACTTGTTGAAAAAACTTATGTATGTATGAATGTCGGGCAATTTGCATTGTCTGAAAAGTGTCAAAGTCAACTCAACTGCATTGGCTTTGAGAGACTACTTTTTTATCATATTTATTTTGAAATCCCTTATCCCGACCATTTACTCAACATTTTATGCAAATAATCTAAAAGCTGTTCTGAAAAAATCTGTTTCTCTAATTTCGTGACGAAAAATCTATAAGAATTTTGATCCATGTCAACAGCGATCCCCTTGATATTGTTATTAACATTGCTAGAATATTGTACCGAAGGAAAAATTCGACCCTTAATCCCAAAAACGGATGTGCAATTTCTCAGGAATTCGAATCTGCCGTCGAGTTGCCGTCACTGGAGACATCTATGTGAAGCTTTATTTGGCCCTTATCATCCAGAAAAATAAACAGTCATAGCTTTGTGAAACTTAATTTGATAAAAAACAGTTTTCCAGCAGGAAAACTCTTGGGAAGCATTTCTATAGGATGTGATTGTTTTCTGAAGATTGATAAAATGCTACAGAGGTTACATTAATTACCAATAAACCCACTTATATGAAAAAGATATTTAAATCAATTAACTTTTCGAAAAAAAATCTTATACAAAATTGTATATCATGAGCATAAATCAGTCAAACGATCTGATACTTTGGGCGTGATTGTGTCCATTTTCAAGTTTTAAATTGAGATTCATTATGTGAAAATCGATCGACTTTCAAGGAGTCCTAGAACATTTGTTTTATAAAATCGCATCTTCTTCATAGGGGTAAAAGGGGGCAAAACGGATTACGTTCTCTAATCTTTTCACCTGTTTATAGCCACTTCAAAATTAAACATTAAATACCTTTCAGTTCGTTCTATGGGATTTAAAAGACATAAAATTTTATGTTGGTAGAACATATAAAGAAAAAGGCTCAACATTGGGCAAATTAGGTTAAATAACACTCCACTCAAATGGCTTTGGGTAAATTAAGAGGTGGATTTGAGTTTCTGAGAAAACTTCTCGTGTGATAAATGCTATTCCAGACACTGAAACCGGCGGCTTTGTGTTTTTTTTGGGGCCGAATTGGAATTTGAAAGTGTATTGGACGGTTTATATTGAGGACCCCCCCCCCCCCCCCCCCCTTCATAAAGGGCCGTCTAAAAATTAAATTGCATTTCAACTAGAAGTTCTCATAAAAAGCTTCCGTAACAAAATTCAGCTTATTCGGCCTCATGGTGACTGATTTTTTAAATGTGCAACCATTGGAAAAAATCGGACAACATTATGCACGACACAAAATTGGCCTGTGCAACTATTGGGCACAGACAAGCTGTTTTAAATGATTTTTTTAAATTTTTATGTCACTTTTTTCAAACACTTGAACTTTTGGATCTTGTTGACCAATCCTGTATAAGTGCATCGACAAAAAAAATCGAGTAAATTTGGTTGAAATGACTAAAATACAGCATAAACACCAAAATCATGTGCTTAGCTGTGCAACGATTGGCAAATCACCCTATACATGAGAAACTCAGAAAGAGAATTTCCATGTATAGCGAGCCCAGTGGTTTGAGAGCGTGTTTTTACGCACACTTCAAACGAGCAAAAACGTAGCAACCCATGGGCCTACTGAGCTTTCCTTATGCGAGAACAGTTCTAGCGACGTTGCCATTATAGTATAGTCCAACTTTATTTCAAATTTCTATAAAATAAATTCTCTCTAGTTTTCATGCCGCCGCACATGCCATTAAAATTATAATTATCGAAGATCAGTTTGGTCTTTCCGTTCACGATGAAGAGCCCTCAGCAGAAGTAGATCCTGTCACTTTAGTCATTGATTCCGAAGTGGATCAAGCGCCAGTTACCGATGTGAAGGTCGATATAGTGGCCCTTATTCTGCGCCTCGAGTGACGTGACGATAGTAGAGTCACCCAAGTCACTCTATTCCAGTAGTCGGTTTAGGTGAGGATTGTCACTTCGGATGAACTTTGTGAGTTCTTACCCTATTCTCGTAGTCACCGTGGGTGAGAATCGTCGCAATCGGGTGACAATTTTAGGTGACAATTGTCGGTACCTTTTCAGGTGGTGACGGGATAAAAATTTAAGGGAAAATTTATGCAAAACGGTATAATTAGGCTCTAAACGTTTAATTACACTAAAGTGTGATAGTTTAAGAATCAATCATAAGAAAAATCACTTCAATTTTTGAATTTTTCAATCATTTGTGCAACAAAAAAAAATTACTAGGTAGAAGTTGAAAATAAATTTGAAACATATAAAATTGAAAAAGGTTATAATTTCATTTTATACAACTTTATTTACATGCAACGAGTTTAAAATAAGACATTTTTTGCACTTCACTTCATCTTATCCAATTCCCGTCGCGGGGGGATTTTTCATTTTCACCCGGTAATGTTGGTTTCGAACAAATTAATGTTACAGCTTTGAAGTCCTGTACTGAATCATGTTTATCGACGTCGAGGTGTCGTATCCCATGTGTTGATCTGTATGCAAAGGACCAGTTTATTGGGGCAGCAGCCGTCGATTTCCGCTATTTTGTTGGATGTTTTTTTCCAAGCCGCTCCAGGAACCAAACATATAAGACCAAATTCTGTCCGATTCGCTCTATTCGCAGCTCCAAAAGTTATTCCAGCTGCTTGCTCAAACCTTGCAATCCGTTAGTGACCGTTTGTGTACCGAAATTTGTACATTTTGATTTTAAATTTAATTTTAACATTTGGAATCGCGAACGAAATAAAAACAAACCGAGCAAATTTGACACATGAGTTCATTCGGTCGCTCACCTAGAATGAACCTCTGTCACTTTACCCGGATCGACTCCGGGAATAAGGTGACAAATCTCACGGTGACTCCGAGGTGAGGTGACAATCATCACGTCTCACGCGGCGCAGAATAAGGGCCAGTATCAAGCGATGATCAAGAATCGAACTGGTCCGAGTACAGCGCTGCTGAAGATGGTAGCGGAAGAACAGCCTGCTTCCGCGCTCTCCTCACACTTACTCAGAGGACCCACAATTGTTGGTGTTGAGGATTCAGGGGGTAGCTTACCGGGTTCAATTTGATCGGAGGCTTTACCATTTGCTGCTTCCGTGGCACAGCAATAAACAGCAAAGCAGCGGGTGCACCTCGGGTCGGTGAAAATTAGCACTATTGATTCGTCGATTAGCAGCTTCTCCACAGCCGACGGGTCAGGACGAAAGTTTTGTTGCACCTCATTTAAGTCTGCCCACAACACACAGCACAAATCTTTCTGTTCCGGTTTTCGGATGTGCCTTTATTTAAAACGCATTAAAACGACCGACTTTGACGAACCAAACAACACTTTATTGGACTTTACTCGACCGACAAAACACGCACAAAAACAATTCGTACGAAGCTGATGTTGCCACTTCGAGATTTATTTCAGACTGTTTTATGCTGACTTTGTTGCTTTGGTCAGCTGGTTGGTGAGTTACCGTGTCAAAACAGTTCATTCGGTAATTCACTGGTATGTTGTTTCTTATACTAGAGTGGTTCAATATTTTAAGTTTTAACATTAATACAAATAATTTAAAGAAATTAATTGAATCTAGGTTGTGTATGGTGTTACTTTTCGTTGCGGTATAGGGACAGGTATTAGGTTTGGTTACAAACAGTTGGTAAGGCGCAGTGTTCCTCCGTGGCCAAAATCTTCCCTCCTGGCCAAAAGCTACGCTGGTCCTCGGTCCTTCGAATATCCAGTGGACTGTAGACTGGATGGAGTACCCAATGTGTTGGGTTGGGTGGCTTGGCCCAACTGTGGCTTGAAAAGCAGCATTTTCATAGCTTCCGGGACTGTCAACCAAGAAATTTACGTGAAAGAGTGTTTGAATAAACGTCTGCTGCCTTTCCTGAAGAAACACAGTTGTTCAGTATTGTTTTGGACGGATTTGGCATCTTGCCATTACAGTAAAAAGACCATGGAGTGGTACGCCGCCAACAACGTGCAGGGAGTTCCCAAGAACAAGAACCCTCCCAACACCCCAGAGCTCCGCCCAATTGAGAAATACTGGGCTATTGTCAAGCGGAACCTAAAGAAGACCAAAAAAAACTGCTGAGGACGAGCAGCAGTTCAAGGCAAACTGGCTTTCTGCGGCGAAGAAGGTGGACAAGATGGCTGTACAAAATCTTATGGCAGGGGTTAAGCGTAAGGCCCGACAATTCGGATTTGGAAAAGCGGAAGCCTAACTGAATATTTTTCCTGAATTTTACACTTATTAAACTTAAAAAAGAAATTTAATTTGATTTTTTAAATAAAAATTAAATTTTTAAATTCCCTTGACCAAATTTTGACCGTATCACCCTTTATACCGGGGTTGCGAGCACGCCCATCGTCCATTGAGAAAAATAGATCAATGATTGCTGATGACAGGTGATGATGATAAACGCGGTACAAATGTTTACATCATCACACGGTTAAATTAGACAACTCAAATTGTGTTCGTGGTAACACAACAGTGTTGCCAGATATTCTGGGTAGAAGTATCATTTTACTCATTGAGAAATGAGTGCTTCCCCGGTTAGGGAATATAAGAAGTGGAAAGTGACAATTATCTATCGTTAATTAATGTAGTTGTTTTCTAAGATTTTCGTCTGTGAGGAAACTGAATAAAGATAACTCTATTCCAGCACTGAAATCTGCGTTTTCAACAGTATTGAAAAATACTACGAAATAACTAAAATTTCTTGAATCATAACGAAGAAAAATCTCAAAAAGGTAGTTTCTCTACTCAGAAAACTAGTCAAAACTTGTTCTATCTCCACCGGGATTACCCGGCGACCCGAGACAACACAAATGAAGCTGTTGAAAAGTTAAATCAATGAAATTGCTTCGAAACGTAACCTTCCACCTACAGCATTCCTAGCAAAAGTGGAAAAAAACACTCCGATCTTACTACCTACGTTCGTTCACAATTTCGGAGACACTTTCCGGCTAAGATGTTCCGATTCCCTTTCGGAAGCTGATTATGCAAATGGGACCCATTTCCGTTAGTCGTTTTGTGTCATTTTCGAAAACTTACTCCGAAAGGGCCGTATTCCGATGGGGTCCAAGGAAAAGGGAAACGGAAACGCGTGGGAGTCGGATCAAATCGTATGGCCATCATTGCATTCATGTGATAATGGGCAAACTTTCGCCGGCATGATGGGATTCTTTTCTGGGGTTATGTTCGAGACTTATTGTCCGATGGCGCCCGGGATGAATTGTGGCCCGATGGGTTAAATATGCATATATTTTCAATTTCGGGACAGCATCGGATAAATGGGCTTTAAGGAACGTGACAGACCGATGTTCATGAATCTGTTTCGTCCGACATTCTTAGGGAACACGGAATAATTTTTCTTCGAATAAAAAAAAACATCACAGGATGAAAACGAAATGAAAAATTCATTCCAACGAATGTTAGCCGTTGAAACCACATATTAAACGACTGTTGATATAATTTGACTAAACAATTGATTCAAAGTTTGATAAATTAGTATTTCAGCGCAACTTAAGATTTTTTCATATGAAGTTTTATTAGAGTTATGATAAGGTTGCCAGAAATTTTTCAGCAAGTATCCGGGCCGGACAAATCCGGGCAATTTTGTATAAAAACCTGGCAAATTTTCTCAAAACCAACAAAAATCAAGAAAAAATTGTTATATTTGTTTTTCATCATTCATCAAAACTCATCGACAGATTTTGACTCGTATTTTAGGCTTCCAATAAACCTTTCATGAAACTTGCTCTTTGGAGGCGTTCGTTGTTTTATGTTTGATTTGTCAAATAAAGTTAATAGCTACATCCGGGCAAAATTCGGGCATTTTTCATTGAAATCCGGGCAACTGGGCCGGGCTGGACTGTTCCCAATTTTTGTAATAAATATTCGGACAAAACTGGATTAAACCGGTCAATCTGGCAACTTTAATATATCACATATTTGTAATTCGTTTTTTTTTTAAATATGCTCAACAAAACGTGTAAGCATTACTTTTCTAATTTCATTTTATCGTGTCGATCTACCATTTCATTGTTGATTGAAAGTGCTCAACTAACCAGGAAACTAGCGCTCCTGAAGCGTTATCCGGTTTATATTTCCATCACTATTGAATCAATCGTTACGACGACACCGTAGGCAAGTGCTCGGCTGACAAAGAATCCGCCAGATGACCGACAGTCGATTGATTGATTGAGATATGCCATCGAAGGACATCGATTATAGTTCAATCAATTATGAATCGATGCGTTTGAGGGCGTCACCTTGAGCCTCTTTGCGTATCGCTTCGATATGGTTAGATGTACTCAATTAAATTAGGTTCAAAGGTTGCTGCCGGCTTCAACGATGCATATCAATCCGGAGCCGGAAGCTAATATTCTTCCTGGGATATAAAACAGAAGGAACATTTCTGATAGGATGTGACTCGGTTGAAATAAGGGTTCTGGATAAATTTGTTTTTTTCAATTCAGATCTTATCAAATCATGTGAACCGTACAATTGCCGACGAAAATAAAACAAAATTGCCAAATAATGAAATATATTTTTCATAAATCCACTTCTCGACAAAGACATTCTCGACAAAGACATCCAGGGAGACCAAATTGCGGGGAAACCATCGCTCAACTATTACCTTTCCAGAAAATAATCACTTTGCCGGAGCAAACGGGATGGAATGGAACTTGAACGAAATTTTACCAGGTAGGTAGATTTATTCAAACCTTAGAAAAAAAAGCGGAAATCGAATTACGAGCCCAATCTAAGTAAAGTGCTTCTCCCTAAAGCAGTGACTAGCTCGTTTTGCCGAGTTTGACCGGATGTTTTTTTTTAAACTTGGTCGTAAGATATCGATTTTCTGTTCTTGAAACAGGTAGGTCTATAGCTCAAAATTTTTAGCGATTCTGAAACATAAATTCGCAGATTGAATTATAAAATGGTAACTATAACAATATTTACTATAAAATGTGTTCGCTCAAATTTATACCCAATAGGAAAATCAACCCAAACTAATCAAAGATAAATAAATTTGAAGCTTTTCAAAGCAGGATTCAAAAAAGGATTCTCTCAAAAACCCTTCCTGATTAAATCAAAGCGTTTAGAAGCAGCAGGTTGATTTATGTAAGAGTTCAATTTTTTTCCTTTGTAATTTTATAGTTTTGGTGTAGTTTTGTTTGTAATTTGAGATAAATTTTTGATTAAAAAAAGGGATCATTTTCCAAGAGTAAGCCAGTCTAGGAAAAAAGGCTAGAAACCCTATCAAATGGTAAAGTTTGAAGGAAAAAATGGAAGGAAATAGTGCGAAGCCTAGAGAATTGAAGCAAAATTCAATTTTTTTTAAATTTTATTATAAAGGTTAAAAAAATTAGCACCTTAATTTATGCAGCATTATTTTCCATCTTTCGGTTTTAATTGTTGTTCGGCCCTAACATCTTGAAGACCGATATGTTGTTTTTTTGGACTGCGAAGAAATCTTAACTAAGAAACACCGAAATTCGTCATTCTACATTTCAGAATTCAGTGGATCAAAAGTTACAAATTTAGTATCTTTGAGCCTCCGAAAGTGTTGTGTTCAATTTTGTAGAGTTTCGTGATTAATTATTTGTATACCAATTGAGTTTGTTCCGAACTTCATTGGCAATTGATAAACTAGCATTTGTAAATATTATGAAAGTGTTTTGTATTCTTTATGATCAAGAAAACTGATTAAACCCGCCAAAATAGAGAGTGATCAATGTTACCCCAAAGCACCAAATTCTAAACAAAGTCGAAATCGATTTTTAAATCATATTTAAAGAAGTTTTATTAATTTTTGCAAAAAGTTTTACGTTCAAAGGAGTCCAGTACTGATTTTAAAAATATGAATCATGCCCAGGCCCGTGCGAAGGACCCGTCCATGGGGGGGGGGGTTTTCGAAATTCAATTTAGCAAGAAAAAATAGCAATACAAAAAAATGCCCGATAAATAAGGTTATTCTAAAGGATTTCTTAATCAATTTCTTAATCATGCTCATCACAAAAACTTGGAAAAATAATAATAATAATAAATTTAACCTTCCAAAGTCGTTCGGGTCAATATGACCCGAAGCGCACATTCAAATCATCATAACTCTTCGAGAAAAAATCGCAAAAATTTGATTTTAAAAACCTCCCTGGGGAATCACGAAATACACAATCTGTAGTACCAGGCAACTTCCTGTGACCACCGGAAGTGCTCGCTCAAAAAAATCCGTAATTAGGCTGTTCGGGTCTATATGACCCGAGAGTTTGAGTAAGTTCCCCTGGCCGCAAATATTGACCGATTTCGATGAATTTTAATTCATTGTATAGATAATTTATTCTAGTTTCTCAATATTGAAAAATAAAGTCGAAATATTTTACGAAATCACCAGTAACTGATTCCGAATGAAAAAAGTCCCGAAAAAGAGCTCTTTTTAGAATGCCTATAACTTGAGACAGGTTTCAAATATTGCGCTGATTTTATAATATTTGGAATTGTCAAGAATAAATCTATCCATGGATGTATAAATTTTTGGTGGTCCAGAAGAAGTTTTGGCCGCTATCCCGGAACTTCCGGTAGAAAAAATTCTTACTTCAAAAAAGTCACCCAATTTTGGCTTTGCATTGCTGTATCTCGGTTACCAATGAATCGATTTTCTTAATTCAAATTTTCGTTTTTTTTCGTTAACTTTTTTATTATTTTCGTAGAACATAGTTGGTTCCTCAAAAATCTCAGTTGTTCAGTATATGGTAATGAAACTCACATCTTTTTTGTCATTTTTCAAACTCCCCCTCGTGTCGGTGGGTTTACGCGATTTTGTTAGCGTGATTTCTCTAAAATTTGAACTCAAATTGGTCACTTTTTATATATCTAGAGATTCATTAGAATCTCCTCTTTCGATTGACATACATTTTGTGTGGTGTTTTGAAAATTTGTAGCAACGTTTTTCGAATTTACTGAAAGCTGCCAGATTTCAACCAGTTTGGTCCACGTTTTCAACAGGTTGGTGTACAAATCTCGCACCCCTCACGGGAGAAACAAATCCTGTAGCTCTCTTTTTGTCGCTCACCAAATCTACCACCCAACCCACCAGCAGGAAGAACTGCCGTCTCGCCGCGTGGTTTGTTGATTGATTGTGCTGATGCTGATGCCTCTTTGCGTAGTAAATGTTTGGATTTTAAAATAGAGAAAGATTATTTTTCCAAATTGAAATAAGCTTCTTGAATCTTTTTAGATATTTTATCATTAGAATTCTTCAGTGATACATTTGTTTTGAATGTTATCATGATTCTTTTCTTTTATTTCAAGCAGTGTCTACTGCAGGAGACACAAAATCTATGATTCAAGTAACAAATATTCTGAAATTTTAATCAGAAACTTTTATCAGAAATCGGAATTTGAATCGGAATCTGAAATTAGAATCTGAAATTTGAAATTGAATCTGAATCTGAAATCGAAATCTGAATCTGAATCTGAATCTGAAATCTGAATCTGAAATCTGAATCTGAAATCTGAATCTGAAATCTGAATCTGAGATCTGAATCTGAATTTGAAATCTGAATCTGAAATCGGATCTTGAAATTTAAATCTGATATCTGAATCTGAAATTTGAAATCTGCAATCTGAAATCTGAAATCTGAATCTGAAATCATGGACGTGAACTTTAGAAATGTTGCCCATCCATTAAAATATTATATCAAAAAAGATTCAAGCAATTCCTACAACAATAAAGCATTCATTTCGTTATCAGCATCAGCACAATCAATCAACAAACCACGCGGCGAGAAGGCAGTTCCTCCTGCTGCTGGGTTGGGTGGTAGATTTGGTGAGCGACAAAAAGAGAGCTACAGGATTTGTTTCTCCCGCAGCTACGTGAGGGGTGCGAGATTTGTACACCAACCTGTTGAAAACGCGGACCAAACTGGTTGAAATCTGGCAGCTTTCAGTAAATTCGAAAAACGTTGCTACAAATTTTCAAAACACCACACAAAATGTATGTCAATCGAAAGAGGAGATTCTAATGAATCTCTAGATATATAAAAAGTGACCAATTTGAGTTCAAATTTTAGAGAAATCACGCTAACAAAATCGCGTAAACCCACCGACACGAGGGGGAGTTTGAAAAATGACAAAAAAGATGTGAGTTTCATTACCATATACTGAACAACTGAGATTTTTGAGGAACCAACTATGTTCTACGAAAATAATAAAAAAATTAACGAAAAAAAACGAAAATTTGAATTAAGAAAATCGATTCATTGGTAACCGAGATACAGCAATGCAAAGCCAAAATTGGGTGACTTTTTTGAAGTAAGAATTTTTTCTACCGGAAGTTCCGGGATAGCGGCCAAAACTTCTTCTGGACAACCAAAAATTTATACATCCATGGATAGATTTATTCTTGACAATTCCAAATATTATATCAGCGCAATATTTGAAACCTGTCTCAAGTTATAGGCATTCTAAAAAGAGCTCTTTTTCGGGACTTTTTTCATTCGGAATCAGTTACTGGTGATCTCGTAAAATATTTCGACTTTATTTTTCAATATTGAGAAACTAGAATAAATTAGCTATACAATGAATTAAAATTCATCGAAATCGGTCAATATTTGCGGCCAGGAGAACGTACGTAAACTGCAGGTCAAATTTATCAAAAATAGATTTGTACGGAAATTTTGCGAACGGCTTTGGAAGGTTAACAGAGACGTTAAAACAAAATCAAAGTATATAAATAAAAGAAACGTTTATAAATTTTCTCAAACACAGGTTTTATAGAAATTTTGGTTTTTTTTTTGAAAACTAGAAATTAAAGACGTTTAAGAATATTATATTTCCAGAACACAAAAATTCATAATTGAAAAACAAAGACAAACTTTAAAATAAATCTAAATGGTTTGACTATTAAATTTGGTTAGTTATTTAAATGGGAAAAAAACATACTTTGAAATTTTGTAAATTTTTTTTTAAATTTGAACATGAAGTTGAATATGAAGTTGAAAAAAAAATTTAATAAAAATGTCTTACCATTTTAAAAACTTATTTAAAGTATTGAATTACAACGAACACAAACACGTAGAGAATCTCAATGAAACTTGATGTTTCCACGAAGAGATTCCATTTTTTTAATTGAACTCTAGGAAAAAGCATTTTGTCAGATATGTAGATTATAAGTTTCAAAATGAATCAGTTTTGAGTGAAAACAATCATTGATAAATGATGAACTAAGCAACTTACATACAAAAAATTATTCTAATTTTGTTTGTTCTACTTCATACCATTAAGCGATAATATTTTGATAATCATGATGATGAATTATCTAAAAAAGTTAAACTTCAAAATTTTTGCAAGTTTATCTGCCATTTCTTAAAAAAGCAAAGAAAAAGAATTTATTTCACATAACAAATTTGTTCAAACCTGCAAAACGATTTGAGTTTTAATTCAAAATATTTGAAATAAAATTTGGTTCAAATTTTTTTTATAATTTGATAAAATTTTCGTTGTTTATAGAGATGAGAAAAATGACAAAAAAAAACTTCCATAATTCAAAACTACTTGGAGTCCTGATGAAAGTTGATAATTAAATCAAATTCGTTGCTCTTAAATTTTCAGTTCACTAATTTTGTCAAAAAGTTTCAAATATTTCTGGAAATATTTTGGCCTTTTTTCAAAAGTTATTTTTAAAACGAAAATTGACAGAAAAAAAAACCTCTAGCATATTTACTTTCAGGGCCCCTAAATTTATCTAAATTAGCTATTTAAATCTTTGCAAAAGAAACACAAAGTAAAATTGGGGCTAAAAGTTTTCTTTCTTGAAGAATATTTCTAATGAGCATAAAATTTGTATTCACATAAACGATTCATTTATAAACATAGTGGTTAGTATAAGGTTGCCAGATTGCCCGGTTTTATCCGGGTTTGCCCGGATATTTGTTGCTAAATTTGAGAACAGTCCGGCCCAGCCCGGTTGCCCGGAATTCATTGAAAAATGCTCGGATTTTGCCCGGATTTATTCACTATATTTGGCAAAAAAACAACAAACACCTCCAACAAGAAATTTTTTGAGCAAGTTTCATAAAAATAATCATTCAATGATTTTTGGAAGCCAACGGTTCAAAATCTATCGATGAGTTTTGAAGAAATAAATGTTGTTTTTGATTTTTTTTTCTTGATTTTTGTTCAGAAATTTCTGAGTTTTGACAAAATTTGCCCGGATATTGCCCGGATTTATGGTCGTCAATTTGAAATCGAATGCCCGGATTTTGCCAGGTTTTTATATAAAAATTGCCCGGTTTGTCCGGCCCGGATACGTGCTGAAAAAATTCTGGCAACCTTTGGTTAGTAATAAATGCTACCAACTTATTGATGAGTAAAATCAGTATTCGATGAATAAAGTTTTGAAGTCAAAATTGTTGGTTTCATATTATGAACTTGTTTAGATAGTTCAGTAGTACGCTTCTTAATAAAAATCCATACTTGAGACGAGGTATAGGTTTTTGTGTGTCAAGATGTATGTTTTAATGCAAAGGGTTTATTGAATTGCAAATTAAAATAAACAATTTAAAACTAGTTCCAATAAATGAACGTCATATAGTGTCGTATAATGAAATCTTTCAGCCCCCAGATTGAATTCCGCCGGAGGCAAGCCAATTTTCGGACATGTTTGTTAATACTAATTTAACACCTGGGATCAAGTAAATTTATTTCATGAACAAAAAATTTTATTTGGAAAAAATCTCCATGAGGGGGGGGGGGGGTTTAACCCCTTAAACCCCCCCCCTCGTTCGCACGGCCTTCATGCCAATAATCGAAAAAATTGAGTAAAATGATCAAGCTAACCCCGTTTTACGGTTCCAAGTAAGGCAGTCATTTTGAATGAAATAATTTTAGAACCTCGAAATCTGAAGAAATAACAGCGATGTTCCAAAAACTACTATTAACAATAATTTTTTTTTTCATTTTTCTGCATACTTTCTTTGATATCTCACACATAAATTTAGATTTCGCTCTAAAATACCATTAGTCAACTTTATTTTTATCTCATCAATATTCACGCGTGAAAAAGGGCTTCGAGTGAGGGCTGCAAAAGAAGTGGATGGGAGAGTGCGGTTAGCGAAAAAATCTTAGAAATTGAGCGGGAATCTTTGAGTGAGAAAATAAAAAGAAAAAAGGATCTACTTGTAAAAGGAGCCTACTTGTACAGTGAGCGAAATAAGAACAGTACCGCTATGTTTTTTGCTTGTTAAAATATGAATGATTGAAAATTATCTAAATTTTCTTTTACAATTTGTTTTGAATTGTTTAACGAATAAATCAAGCATAAGTTACCAAAACTTTGAAAAAAAGGGTGCGAAATAAGAATAGTACTACTTGTGTTTTTCAACAAAAACAAGACTATTTCTAGAAATTTACTATGTAAAAGTGAATAGTAATGCTTCTACGAGTTATTTGAATAGATAACTGCATTTTAAAGGGTTTTCTAGAATTCCAAAGGTTATAAATAGGGGTTTTAAGAGATGATCCTCTAGCGTTTAGGAATTTGATATTTGAGCTATAATAATTTATCAACTGCTTGATTTCTTCATTAACATTCATAAGTATGATGCAAAATGACGAAACATAGATTTGAGGCTGAGTTTGAATCCAAAAAGCAGGTTGGAATTAAGAAATACTAATGTTTCTCAATATTCAAACACTATTTCTCTAGTTTTAAGTCATAGATGGCAGCACTATCTTGCCATTTAACCGAATCCATGCCCATTTTCTGATATCCGGGATTAATTAGGGAGTGCTGGATGATTTTGGTCAAGAAATAAATACATGTACCGTGTGCACGCTTTGGAAATTCTAAGATCACTAAATCCAAAATAAAAATTAGAATTGCATCAAGGTCACTAAAACTGAATTTTTTGGACCGATAATCAGAATAAAGTTATACTCTGCGATGGAGCTTGATGGACCAGACGGCTAGCAGTATCATTGGTATGATTTGCAATTGAATCGGAAGTTGAAATGAGCAGGAATTTTGGCGGTTGTACATTTTTGTGCTGGTGATTCTTTTGCAAATCCGGAAAAGCTTTCTGCAGCGTGAAATTCAACAAAACTGTGATGGGAAAACACCTCAAAATGATGAATGTGGGCCTAAATAAACCTGGAAAATCAATATTGAGACTAAATTTGGTTTTAACTGCAAGATAGTGCTGCCATCTACGACTTGAAACTGGAAAAAAGTGTGGTTTACTGAACAAAATCAAAGTTTTTGATTTCCAACCTATTTTTTTCTGATTCAAAATTAATACCGAATGTTTGTTTCATCATTTCACGTATTTTAATGAAGAAAGTTAGTAGTTTGGTAAAGAATAACAGCTTAAATATCAAATTCCTTAACGCTAGAGGAGCATCTCTTAAAACCCCCTTTTAAAACCTTTGAAACCCTTTTCAACTCTGGAAAACTCTATAAAAAGCAGCATTCAAATAATTTATTGAAGCAATATTATTCACTTTTACACAGTAAATTTTTAAAAATAATCTTGTTTTTGTTGAAAAACTCAAGCGGTGCTATTCTTATTTCGCACCCTTTTTTCACATTTGTGGTCCTCAACGCCAATTGCTACGTCCAAAAAAAATTAACTTATGCTTGATTTGTCCGTTAAGCAATTCAGAACAAACTGTGCAAGAAAATTTATGTAATTTTCAATCATTCATATTTTAATAAGAAAAACACATAGTGGTGCTATTCTTCTTTCGCTCACTGTAGCTCAAAATTTTTAGCGATTCTGAAACATAAATTCGCTGATTGATATCTAAAAAAAAATGAATGAAATTATTCCTTATAGAAAATGTGTTCGCTCAAAATTATATTCAGTTTCAGAAAGTTTTTTTTTCTTCTGATCAAATATTTAGACGTCAACCCAAACTAATGAAAGGTAAATAAATTTGAAGCTGTTCAAAACACGATTCAAAAAAGGATTCTCTTCAAATGTCTCAAATGTACCGGAAAATGCATAGCCGGAAAAACGCTTTGGAAAATTATCCATTGCACAGTGGTTCAGAAATGGAGTTAAGAGAAAAACAATTATTTGCGTCTTTTCCTTTAATTCGAAGCATTTGATGCCTTGGACAAACTTTTCCAACTACCGTAAAACGGGGTAACATCCTAACAACATTCTACGTTTAGAAACCTATAAGTTGAGCTTTCTTTGATATCTTACACATAAATTTAAATATCGTTATAAAATACCATGAGTAATTTTTTTTTATCTCAAAAATATTCACGCGTGAAAAAGAGCTTCAAGAGAGGGCTGGAACAGAAGTGAGTGGGAGAGTGCAGTTAGTGAAAAAATCTGAGAAATTGAGCGGGAATCTTTGAGTGAGAAAATAAATAGAAAAAAGGATCTACATACTTGTATCTGTGAATTTAAACAAATCATATGTATGATTGAATGATCAATCATCTGCCAACTTGCGAAGTTCATACACGGATGCCGGAATACCTTAATCAAATTCTATAAATTAAATATTTTCTATAAACTTTGTACTGTTTGTGGAGGTGCTGGAAACATTCGTCTAAAATAAACACAAACAATAATACGAAGTACATATGTATGTCCACAACAGATGCCACAAAGTCCTCGGGTATGAAAAATACTGCATAAGATACTCTGAATAAAAAATTAAAAGAATGTAGGGGATGCATACTTCGGTAAAACTACGGTGAATCCGTGCATCCATGGTGGATTATCAACATACAACATTCAAACATAATCAATTTTAAAAGGCGTTTTTACTTTAACTTGTTGACTCGGGGTAAACAGAGCACCAATGATCGGGGCATGATGATTATTTTCTGCCGTAGAATCTAACAGCGAATTCAACTCGATGAAGTCAACTGAATTATACTTTAGCTACAGCATCATTTATTTAAATACATCTGACGATTTAGCCCATTGGTAAGGTGTCGGAGTGATAATCAGAAGATTCGACATCGACTCCTGGTCGAGGCAATGGTTTTTTTTTTCATTTAGCATTCATCATCGTGATATTTAGTTGCATTATACGGCTAGTAGGTAGCATAATCCGCCAAACAAAGCACCTTAAGCATCATAACAAATGATTTCGTGTAAATTTTTTGTAAGTTCTACAAACAGAGAGACATTATTTTGTTATTGCTTAGTTTGATGGATCTAGAACTCACCGTTTAGCGCGAATTGTTTCGATCATGAATGGTAAATGAAACAAAAATCGCCAGGAATCGAACTCGAGTCCTCTGATTACCTCAACGACACCTTACCTTCAGCCAAACCGTCAGATGATACAAGTCTAGCTGTAGCTTTCAGTTGACTTCATCAGATGGAATTCGCTGCTAGACTTTAAGGCAGAAAACGCTCATCGTGCCCCGATTGATGGTGCTTATACTGCCCTAGGTGGGGTTCTTGTTCTGTGGGGCAAGAACAGACGTATGGGTATATCGACACATTCTCCCCAAGTAACGAGCCAGTCTTGACGCGGAAGTCGGTTAGGTACATCCCCACGGCCGGTTCGCCGATAGAGTATGGCGCGGTGAGTGATCTCCGGTGATAATCTGAGTTGAACATTTGACAGGCTACTTAAAAAACTTTTTGGAACTTCAAATCGATGAAAAGCTATTTAAGACCCAACTTGTAATTTTTATAATGAATGGATGCGATTGACATGTCACAAAACGGCTATTTAAGGAACATTTTGGAACTTCAAGTCCATGGAATGCTATTTGAGAACCAATTTGTAACTCAAAAACTGAATGGATGCAACTGACATGTCACATCCCCACGGCCGGTTCGCCGATAGAGTATGGCGCGATGAGTGATCTCCAGTGATAATGTGAGTTGAACATTGAGGAACTTTTTGCAACTTCAAGTCCATGGAAGGCTATTTGAGACCCAATTTGTAACTTTTGTACAGAATGGAAGTGGTTGACATGTTACAAAAAGGCTATTTAAGGAACTTTCTGGAATTTTAAGGCCATGGAAGGCTACTTGAGACGATTGACGGTCTCAAAAAGGCTATTTGAGGAACACTTAGAAACTTTCATGCTCGCATTCGAGAAAATTCGGTACCAATTCCCTAAGGAACCTTTGTTCAGCGAAATTCAAACTATGGAGGCACGCGTTAAAGTAGAAATAGGACTTTCGGTTGCTTGGGCGTGACAGGACGAAAACAAGCATCTTTTGTGCTTTGTGGTGCGCATCAAAGTGGAAATAGTATGTTGTATATTCAATTACTTGATTGCGCTATGGGGACGCGCCTCGATATCACTTCTAACACGCCTTCAAACATTGCAAAATCGTTGCTTGAAAATTATATTTAGCCTTCCCTTATTGTTTCCAACTAACCAGCTTTATTCTAATATATCCCATAATATTTTACCCCTTTTTAAAATGTGTGATTTGCAAACCCATCTTTTTGTATTTGATAATAAACATTCCACAACGAATAGGAACATAAATTTCACAATCGGAGAACGACTGCGCAATACTCGTCAATCGCGTCATCTTCAACGAAGCATATCAACAACCAATCTTGGTCAATGTAGAATTTCCTTCATTGGGCCTACAACATACAACACATTGCCTAATGAGTTAAAAAATATAAACAATCCTTTAAATCCAAATTGAAACACTATCTCAAAGGAATTAATGTTCGATAACTATCAAACATCATATCAGTAATCGTAATCGTAATTTTCTTTTTTTTCTTTTTTACCTTTTTTTTTTTTTAATTAACTTTAAGACAGCCTTAGTTTAATGTTAGTATAGCCTTATTTTAAGTTAATCATAATCTAGTAAATTTTTGTTTTGTTCTGTGAATCTCTTAAAAGGATATTTTTCCACTGAGATTCACATGTTATCGTTAATATAGTATTTATTCTCGTACATTCTCTCGCATCTAGCTTAAATGAAAAAAAAATTGGTTCCCAGCATGAGTAGAGTTTTGTTCGCGTTTGTTATTGTTTTTGTGCTGTCGACATGCTGGGAACAGAAGCGTCCATTTCCAGGGGGCTCAAATGAGTTTCTTGGTGTGGGGGAGTGTGGCGGGCAATTTCAAGGTAAAAAAAAAAATAAAGTGAAAAATTTTGTTTTGCGAAAACGGCCAGTGCTGCCAAAGCACCATTTTGTTACTATTCGAAAAATTTGCAAAATAGAGATAAAATATTATGTAAAAATGCGAGTTCCACAGCCTTAACATTGCAAGTCGAGTGGACAGCTAAGAAGAACAGCGAGTTGGGAGGACAGCTGTTAGGAAAAGGCGAGTTGAGAGGACAGCCTAACCTTTGAGAGTCGGAAGGACAGCAAAGAAGAACAGTGAGTCGAGAAGACAGCTGTTAAAAAAAACAAGTTGTGAGAACAGCCTTACCGTTCCGCGTCGAGAGGACAGCTAAGAAGAACAGTGAGTTGGAAAAGCTGTCGAAAAAAGGCAAGTTGGGAGGACAGCCTTAACTTTTGCGAGTCAGGAGGACAGCAAAGAAGAACAGTGAGTTGAGAGAACAGCTGTTGGAAAAAAGGCAAGTTGGGAGAACCGCCCAACCTTTGCCAGTTGGAAGGACAGCAAAAAAAAACAGCGAGTTGAGAGGACAGCTTTGTGAAAAATGGCGCAAAGAAGAACATCAAGTTCAGAGGACGGCCGTGGGAAAAAGGCAAGTATTTGAGGGCACCGATAGAGAAATGATGGCAATTTTTACAACGAAAAATAGTGAGTTGAGATAATAGTTATTGATAAAAAAAAATGATCTGGCAAGTTTCTAGGACAGCCAAAACTGCGTTTTGTGAGAACACCTAAACAATTGCGTGTCGAAAGGACCGTATTATATAGAGAACATCAAATTTAGAAGACAGTTGATTGGAAAAATTACTAGTTTTGAGGACAGCTAAATGAGGACCGTTTAGATGAACAGCTTGTCGAAAGACAGCTGCATCAGAAAGAATGGTTGAAAAAACTGGTGATTGCAAGTTAAGGGGACCACAGAGATAAAAGATCAAGAGAACTGTTTTAATGGAAAATAAACAAACTAAAGTAATAGTCTAATAGTTCAGTGTTTGGGGAACCTACCTAAATAGATGAACTTAACGTTAAAAAGGAGAACCTGTTAATTGACAGGAAAGTTAAAAAAGCACTCCATGAGATCAGCTGCATTGAAATCACAGTAAAAAAGCTAGTATAGACGTAGGGTATGTGGGGTATGTGTTAGCAGCATTGGAAAGAAACACAATGTCCAAAGGACAAGGGATTTTAGGGACAATGTATCTATTAAAAAACCACTTGATTTCAAGTTACTCAAAAAAGGTAACTGATGAACCAAAGCACAAGAATTATATTCTTTGGAAACATTTGGTTCTTTGCAACGTTTAAGAAAAATAGAATGATCAACAATCAACTTATTTCTTATACAAAAAAGTCTCGTAGCCATGAAATGACAGAGACAGATAGGACGCTATATATCCCACATATTTTGTTAGAAAGTTTAGTTCTCATCACTTCGATATAATCGCTATGTGCAAGGTTCTTAGATACACTAGGTTCCCCGACTTTCACAGTAAGTAGGCGAGAAGTGAGCGGGGCTCTCAATTAGTTTGTTTATTTTTTGCTCAGCTTTTCTGTGGTTTGTTGGTAAACAAACTTCATGAGTTCCGTATAGTTGCATAGCCTACATAGCCAAAATGGCTGAATCGGGAATTCGTTATTCGGGAACACCTCCTGAATATATACCCACCTTGGCTATGTGAGCAATTAAAGGTATTGGTGCTTAAATTGTGATTTGAGTGATTCATTTTTGTGCTGACCTGAAAAAAATCGAACTAAGTTTAAGATGTCCCTTTTTCGAAAGTTTTCTAGAAGTTATCGAAAATAGCTGATAAAATCCAAATAGTATATAATAAAAATCAACTAGAAGTTTGTGAGATTGATAGACCGGGCTAAACACAAAAAAAAACGGAAACCCACAACTATCGGGGGAAAATCACCCGCACATTGGTATTGCTACAATTGGAAACCAAATTACGCTCCCAGCGCGTTGCAAATAGGGGGGCGGCAGCTAATCTTATCAACGCGAACTACTAATATGTTTACTCTGAGTAGCAGGCACTCCTCGCAATCTAAATATCATAATTCTCCCCCGACTCACTTTTTCGTCCCTGACTTCTTCTCCTAAGTTGTGGATCCACCATATCTACCAGTCGTCATCCTCCTCAACATCGTCAATTCAGTGTAACCAATTAAATTTATGGTAATGTTATGCTGGTAATAAAATTTCGCAAATTCACTCTTGCATATAATTATCCCGGGGTTTGGATCGTAAAAAAAAGGTTACCGAATGAACTGCACAGCGTAGGGGAGGGGCGGGCTATATGCGCTGTAGAGAATATTGGAAATAATAAAGAATGAATAGAATCATGAAAATAATAAAGTTATAGAAACATTGAAATTATCAATGAACTTGAAATAAGTCGAAATAATAGAAATTGCATATTTTATGAGACACCCTGTGTAACTGCGCGATTTCGCTAGGAACTAGTCGGAATCGAAAAATTGTCGTAAAACTTGAAAGAGGGCGAATGAAGAAATAAAATGATGAGAGTGAGAGAGAATTCATGAACAAGTAATGAACCGCACGAGCGAGAGAAAGACCTCCTAAAATCTAAACGAGCAATGTATGAACCGATCGAACGAGCAGTTTGCAGAAAGAGCTTAACGAGATAAGACGGCTTTTCTGAGTAAAAGTTGATTAGGGGAAAAGTTCATATAACGCCCCATGTGGCTAATACGCGCTACCCTTGTTTTGAAGAATCTGAAACATTTGAAGCCTGCAAAATATTACCAATTTGTTCTAAATGCTGTGATTGGTCATGGCAAGTATGAATTTTTCCTTAAAATGCCCCTGTGTCGTGATAATTTCACAATTTAGGTTTTTTGTCATTTTGATCTAAATTTTAAAACACTTTCAATAAGGTGTCACCAAGCAGAGAAAAACGAATAAGACAATATTTTCTGACACATCGATAGAGGAGAATCTAAACTATGATTTTATGCTAAAAAATCATACTGAACTCGCAAAGGTATGCTTTTTATGGGTATGTTCTATCACGGCCCATGCGCTCGTTATTACGCGCCAATCGTAGTAGGCTGAAAATAGCATGAATTTTTCAAAATGGCCAATTTTCATTGAAAATGAACAAAAAGTCTAAAACCATATTTTGAGCGTTAATTCAGCCCAAAAAATCTACTTTTCATTTTTTTCAAAATTTTGATTAGTCCATTTTGATTTTCTTTTCAGTCAAAGTGTCTGTAAGTATTGGTGTGTTTTCGGTCTTCGGCTGCTTTCGGGTGTGTTCGGCTGCTAGGCGCATATTGAATACACAGCGGCGCGTATTTGCAACACAGTTTTGTTCTGTGGCTTTGAATATGGTTTTGAAATATCAAGTTTTTGAAGCAACTATGGCAATTTGAGCAATAAAATATCATAGGCATTTGTAGAAAACACTTTTCTTCAACGATTGCACCCATTTTCAACACAGTTTGTACGTGGAATAAAAAGAAAAACAGCGATTCGCTTAGGTGGCGCATAATAGGGCATGTTCCCCTATCTGTCGAGAAATGAATGTGACCAGACCATCAGTCACGACATGCGCCTACTAAGAAAAAGGGTGTTCTTTTTTCGAAACAAATTTATAAAAATGAATTTGCGGCTGTCCTTATAGTCTAAGAAATTAGTAAGTCGAATTGCTTGAAATTTGGCAGGTGAGGATATTTAAGGACCGGAAAAGGTTTCTATTATAGTGTGAGACCTCTCCCTGCCATTATTGGAAGGGGGGAAGGAGGCTCTCAAACATAAGGAACATATATGCTTAACTCGAGAATCGATCAAACAAATGGAACTGAATTTGGCTTAGGAGATTCTTTGGGTACGAGGTCCCCTCCCTTTCCCACTTGAGGAATAGGGAGAGTGAAGGGATGCTTCCATGCAAATTTTCGCGTAACTCGAGAACAAATCGACCAAATGAAACCAAATTTGGAACGGAAGGATATTCGGATACAAGAAACATTTTCATGTTCATTTGAGACTCCTTCTTCCTCCAGTGGAGCAACAAGAAAGAGAGCGGAGGGGGAGGGGGCTCCACACATTTTTTTTTTTGCAAAAATCATGAACTAACCAAGGAAATCAAGCTGAATTTAGTATGGGAGAGTATATGGGTACGGGAAATGTTTCACCAATTATTTCAGACCCCATTTCCTTCCAGTGCGAATTTTTTCGCTTAATTGAGCAATTCGCACTAGTGGAACGAGCAATCGCTAGTGTAGAATGTGGCTGTGAAAGGTGCTCATTAAATACTATATTTCTCCGATGACACCTGCGTTGAATATTCATTTTCAACACCTTTGATACAAACAGTTGATTTTATTTGCCTCAAATTGACTGCTTCAAATGCTTTTATTGAAATTTTGAAGCTCTTTTTCGAATGCGTGAAGAATGACTTTGTGGTAGCGTACGCGCCTCTCAACCTCAAGGTCGAGACTTTATTGACTCCCCAAGTAACAGTTCTATTTTTTTTTATTTTAATTTTTTTTTTTCATTACCAGAACTAAAAAAAAGCTCAAATCTGGCTATTTGACCCTATCTTGGTAACGTCATCATGGTCCATTTTTTAAACTTCGAAACCACTTTGCTGTAAAATTTTGGTCGCCATACATTTTAAAAAGCTTTTATCAAGCATGCATGCAATTTTTTTTCGATTCCGTAAGTTCTCCGAGTTTTTTTTTATTTTTATCGCTGGATAACCATGATGGTGTATGAATGATGTTTACATTATTGAGACCTGATCTGGTAAAGGTAATAAAAAACAAACTATGTTTTAACCTTATTATGAGCATCTTTTCTGCTGCCAGTCAATATTTTAGGTAAAGTTTTTATTAAATAGTATCTTAAAATAAATTTGCCTCAACAAATCTTACAATAAGAAAATTTTTACGAAATGTTTATTTTTATGGGAAAAGAAAAATCAAAAATATTTTTCGAAAAACATTTTTCAATAAAAATAATGATAAAACTTAACAAAATGACATCGCAAACACGATTGAAAAAAGGCCTGAAAAAACAATATTTTGAAATACATCACATTGTAAATCCATCAACATGGCGACATTTTGTGCCCTTCGATTTTGCAACCAACATGGCGTTGGTAAATTTAATGCTTAAGGGCATAATAATCGTCATAAGAATGGCTAATTAGTTTTAAAAGGGTTTTATGATAGCCCCAAGAGGGTGACTTCCAGTGATCTCGAAAATGCTGTTAATGGTGGAAAATCTCAATATAATCAAATAAACTATTCGGAAAAATGTAAAACAAGAAAATTATTGAGAAAGTTATTGCAAAAAAACAAACAAACTCAATGATATTGAGAAAACCGAAGAACAATCAATTAATAAAAGTTAACGATATCAAACCAAAAAAAAAAAAACAAATAAATTCAAAACTAGAAAAAAGAAGAAGAAGAAATAAGATATAGATGCGTTTGATATGAAATAAAATTATAATAAATTACAAAACCAGATGTAAATAATAAAAAGGTATAATAGGATTAAATTTCAAAGACACAAAATAAAACAACAAAAAACCAGATCAACCAAGGCAAAAAAGGTGATGGAGGTTAAACAAGACAAAAGCAAATAAAACTTAATGTATAAAGACTAACACAAAAAAAACAACAAGATACATCCTTGATCGTGTGTATTCAAAGTTCACAATTGGCTGAATAAAAGGGTAGTCGAGAGATGAAACAACCATGTTTCGTAAGTGCTCTATTTAAACTTCTGAACGAACATGGAAAGTTCACAGAAGTATTATGGAACATTCTACTGCGTTCCAAGCGACTGATAAAATTCAAAATCATATATATGTAATTGTTGTCTTTTCTAACGAACTTCTTATGAACTTTTTAGTTCTATGTGGAACCTCTAACGAACTTTTTAGTTCCATGTGGAACTTCTAGCAAACTTTTTTAGTCCAAGCGGAACTTATATGGAACTTGTGTGTTCGAATTGTGTCGAAATATTTTCACAAGGTTTTTTCACATTTGATTAGAATTTTATTTTGAAGGGTTTCTGGTAACAGTTTGAGTACGTGATCATGTTCATCTTGATTTTTTTATTGAAAAAAAAAATGCTGTTTTCCTACGTCGATGATGAATTAGACAAAAATTGGTGGAGAAAGTTAGAAAGAAAAAAAATATTCGGAAAATATATATTCATCAGCGATATTTTAAGTAAACTAAAATTATATTCACAATCTTTCTTCAAACCAGTAGGAAAATAGTGATTTCTTAAATTTGATTTCTGGTTTCAGCCTCGTCCACATTCGGCATCCTGAAGTGCGATTCCAGTTGCTCAGGCATGTTTATTAGACCGCTGCAAAAAATGACTTTTCGCTCCCATATGTTTTTTCGATACCTTTTGGTTCACCAAGCATCAGTGTAAAATTTCAGATGATTTGGTTGATTCCTGAGTTTCAATTTTGTATGGAAATTTGTATGGAAGAAGAAATTTTTGCACATTAAACCATCCAAAAAATTCAAATAAGCTTGAAATGAAGTTGATCTTTTATTTTTGGTTTTCACTATTCTTAAGCTTCATTTTTTGCTAACATGATAAGCAGTTAAGAATTTCATAAAAAAAAGTTATAATCATTTCAAAATAAAAAAATCTAAAAACATTGAAAAGTATAAAAAAATGGCAGACTTTGCTTGCTAGAGCTGTTAATAATTGCATGAAATGTTTTTGCAAAAGCTTTAAAAATCAATAAATTCTCTGGCAATGCAAAACAGTTTTTTGAGATTTTTTATTTCCATCCTACTGTTATACAGCTTTCAAACAAGCATTCAAAAAGGATATAATAAGAAAAATGAATTTTGAAAACAAAAATTTTATATAACATTTAATATCTTGTCTGGGGTACAATTTAGGTTCGTGCGTTGTTCACATGAAATGTACTGCAAGAATCAAGGAATATGTTTATCTAAAGTTATATTTTTTGGAGTTTCAGAACATCTCTGGCGGTTTTTGAATGAAAAATTTTGTTTTCCCATACGAATTTCCATACAAAATTTAAACACGTTGCGCTAATTCAGGACTGGATGGATCGCTTCCAAAATTTTGATTGCTATTTCTGGCCGCAAAGATAACCAAAAAAAAGTTATGGGAGGTGTAAAAATTTAAAAATTTGAAATTTCTATACAAAGCTTGCAGCGGTCTAATGTTTATGTTTCCATCTTGGTTGCAGTAGGCCTTCCTGCTTGTCGAGAGACTTAAGACATCGTCCAATTCTAAATGTAAACATAAACAAGCCTCAGCAACCGAAATCGCAATTCAAGCTGCCGAGTGTGGACAAAGCTTAATAATCTAAAATGTACAAAAAAAGCGATCAGAGAAAAGTTAAAATAATAAACAGATTAGAAAAAGGTTAAAAATTCCTATTGTTGATTTTTTGTCTGCAGACCTTAAAAATTAAATTGTAACGGGAATAGCCGCGGCTCGTTAATCGCCCACATATTTAGGTATGTTTTTTTATTTAAGCTGCTATTAAAAAAAAACCTTTAAACAATAAGATACAAATGTCGTAGAAAAAATAATTATTATATTCTTAAACATTTTGAATTTAAAATGTTGTCTTTTCGACACTGATTTTGATTATTATGTGCAAAGTTGAAGGCAAGAATTATTTCTTTCGTGTGGCGGCTTCGTTTTAGAGTTTCTGTTTATAATATTCGAAGCAAGTTGTTTACTTTATTCATCCCGTCTACTTAAGAAGGGTAACCCGTAAATTATTTCAAATCGATATTAATTACCAATGAATCAGAAAACAGCCATGGTACAAAGGTAACGTGCTTAGCTTTCACGTCGCAGGTTCAAGTTCAAATCTCCATGTAGCAAATTTTTTCAATAATGTGTAAATCTAGTTGAAAAAAAAGAAATATTAAATAAGTAAATACTAAAAATTAAAGCATTTAAAAAATTCAAAGCGTGAAACGGTTTTTTCGCTAATTTTTTTTTCTTTCAAAGTTTCATTTGAAAGCTGAATAGTCTTCTACTCAGTTCTTATTATGACACTTGAAAGTATCGATAAGAACTTAAAATTTTAGTTGAGTAAAAATCAATACAGCCTTCATTCAGGGCTGAATTGGCTGCAAAGAGAACATTCAATGGAACTTTTGGTTATTTGGAATTATACTATAACCAGGAAAAAATTGTAGTGAGAAAAAAATAGAGCAATATAAAACGCTACAATACAATAGACAACAAAATAGAACAGGAGCAATAAGTACAGTTGTTGTTCAGTTGGCAATTCAAATCGGAAAGACTTTATTCTCCCTATTTTTTACATAGCTCAAATTCCTCATCTAATCTGACAGCTCGAAACGCTAGTTATTTTACCGAAATATGCGATTACTGAAAGAGGGTTTATCTTGATTGACCGAATGCCGAATGCACACTAAATTCAAGTTATAACAATAGGGTCATTGGAAAACGTTATGTTATTCCAATTGAATATGATTTATACCTTTGCTAAACGTTTTTGTTTGTTGAGTTTACAGGTTCTGTGCGGATGACTTTCAAAGTTTAATAATTTCTCTCAAACCGAACTGATTAGGCATGTTAGATCAAACGTATTTAATCCAATAGGTGCATTTAGGAACCTTTCCCTCTGTCAGAACTGTCAGAGCATCTGGAGCATTATTCGTTGGGCCAAATATGGAGGAACGTGATGAATTTTGTGCAGTTCTTAAGGCTTCAATAATGAAAAAAATTTAGAGTTCATGTTTAGTGACCCTTCAAATTATCTGTCCCCTTCAACACTCCCAACAAGTAAGGAATACGGCAAATTTTCAAAATCGAGCCCCTGGTTTGCTATGTCAAGGTCGGGATGTTTTTTTACTTATAAATAATTAATTCTGTTTATTCTACGAAGTGCGCGTTGCACTCTCGCTATGTCCTTTAAAGCATATTCTGCTTGCTGGATGTTTCATGGCATGATCTCATTAGGACACACATCAAACCCATAAAAAAACGAGCGAAGGTGTGGCTCTTGTTGAATCTACCCATGGATCTTTTACGAGTAGTGAAATGTTACTGGATTAACGATGCTAGACTGCACACATTTTTATTGGTTCGATTAGGGCGCATACTGATATATACACACCTATATGTATTGTTGAAGTTAAGATAGATAGCGCCACAATTGTTATTTTGCTTGATTGGTTTGTTCTAATTGGTTGTGTCTTCTGAAATGGGAATGCAATGAAGCTCTCGTAGGTGTTTTCTAAAATGTATTAGTGGTGGTGTCTAAATTGAATGTTTTTCGAAATTATTTTTCACGGTTTCCAAAAAAAAATCTCGATTTTTTTTTTCTGAAACACGGCATTAGGCGGCGAACACCTTCTGCGTCCATCATTTGAGCTATCTCATTCAACCAGCTCTTCATCTGATTGGTGTCTTTGACAATCTTTTTCTTAGTATTGAGTCTCCTCTTCTTAATTACCCAATATTTCTCAATAAGGCGGAACTGGGGGCAGTTGGGTCAGCCATTTTGGAAATTTACTAAAATTCTGAAAAATCCCCAGAAGCCAATTCCTGCTTTGAAAGATGGAGATAAACTTCTTTTAACTAACGCAGAGAAAGCTCAAAAATTAGCCCAACAATTTGAATTTGCTCATGATTTTAATTTAAACGTTGTTAGTCCAATTGATGCTCAAATTTCCCTAGAATTTGATGATATTCTTTCTAAGCAAAATGTATTTGAAAGTTCATGTGAGACAAATCTTGATGAATTTAAATTGATTTTTAAAAAATTTAAAAATATGAAAGTACCGGGGAAAGATGGGATTTTCTATATTCTTATAAAAAAGTTGCCTGAAAGCACTTTAATTTTTTTTAGTAAAAATCTTCAACAAATGTTTTCACTTGGCTTATTTTACCAATAAACGGAAAAATGCCAAAGTAACTTTAATTTTGAAACCTGGAAAAAGTGCTTCACAGCCTTCAAGTTATCGACCAATTAGTTGGCTACCTTCTTTAAGTAAACTATTTGAGAAAGTTGTTTTGAATAGAATGATGATTCACATTAATCAGAATTCTATTTTCCCTGATGAACAATTTGGTTTCCGTCATGGACATTCTACTACACATCAACTTTTGAGTGTAACTAATATGATTAACTCTAGCAAATCTGAAGGTTATTCAACTGGTGTTGCTCTTCTAGATATTGAAAAAGCATTTGACAGTGTTTGGCACAAAGGTTTATTAGCTAAATTAGCTCGATTTGATTTTCCTGTATATCTCACTAGAATTATTCAAAATTATTTGACTAGCCGAACCTTACAAGTAAGCTATCAAAATTCATGCTCTGAAAGGACTCCCATTAGAGCTGGTGTCCCTCAGGGCAGTATACTTGGGCCGATTTTATATAATATTTTTACTTCTGATCTTCCTGATGTACCAGAAGGAAAAGGTAGAAGATTATTGGCTGATGATACTTTGCTTTCAGCCAAAGGTCGAAATTTACGGGTGGTACGCAGAAGATTGCAACAAAATTTAAATTCCTTTTTGAATTACCGTAAACTGGGGGAACTTTGATCAGCGGTGTAACTTAGATCAACATGAAATTTTTGCAGATAATCATCATTAACTAAGTATAAAGTTAAAATATCTGAAAACTGTTTACTACGTTTGAAAGTCTATAAATTGAGTCACAAATAAGCTAAATTTGGTTTTAATTAGGGGATTTTTTATATTACTTAAAATGTAATTTAAAAATCTTAAAATATTTGGTTTTTTGAAGGTTCTCAAACAAACATCTCTCCTGGTCAAATTTCCTCCTGGTGAAAGTTCAACATTTTTAATTAGTTTTGGTATAATTAAAGTGTTATTTTGATGGTCATTTGATGATAATTTTTGGATATTGAAAAAAAACGGTCATTTTCCATGAAAAAGCCCGTAAAGTAAAAATGGCTTAAAACCCTATCATATGGTTGAGTATGAAGAAGAAAAGAACATGGGAACAGTGCGAAGACTTAGGGAATTGCATGAAGATAAAATTTTATTTGTTTTTGAGGCTAAAAATATTGAGAAATGTTTATAATTTTTGCCCCTAAATGTATGCAGCAACATTATCCATTTTTTGAGTATATTTGTTTTTGAAAGAAAATGTGAAAAATTCTCAAACAAAAAATTACTGTTATCAATGTTTTGAGCCTTCTGTGCTAAATGGCACCAAAACAATGAATTGGAAGATCTTGAGATACGTAAAAACCATAGTAATCGAAGTTACCCCAAAATTAGAAATCTGGTTTTGTAACAAACATTTAGTTATAACTACCAATGTCGTTTGAATTTACTACAATCAATGATCAAGTTTAATACTCCTCACCTCAGTAAGTGTTTTAAAGCTTTTAGGTATTACGAAAAAGCAACCCCTTCCAAAATATTCAAAAATGAATAAAAAAGTGATCAAAGTTCCCCCAGTTTACGGTACTTGAAAACGTGGAAAATTTCTCCTAACGCTTCCAAAACTCAACTTATTTTATTTCCCCATAAGCCAAGAGCTCAATTTTTAAAAAATAATGAAAATCATTCCATAACTTTTAATGGGGTTTCATTAGAATGGTCTGATCACGTGAAGTACTTGGGACTTACACTTGATCGGAATCTTACTTTTAAAAATCACATTGAAGATATTCAATCAAAATGTAATAAATACACTAAATCTCTTCATTCTCTCATCAACAGGAAATCCAGGTTGTGTCTACGAAATAAGATGCTAATCTACAAACAGGTGTTTCGACCAGCGATAATGTATGCAGTTCCGATTTGGTCTAGCTGCTGCGCGACGAGGAAAAACGCCATCCAGAGAATTCAGAACAAGGTTCTGAAAATGATTTTGCGGCTTCCACCTTGGCACAGCACCGAAGATCTTCATCGGATTGCGGGCATTGAATCGATCGAAGAGATGGCCAACAAAATCATCTCCAACTTCAGAGGCAAATCGATGCAGTCTTCCATCGCAGAGATTCGTTCTCTCTACAATTGGTTTAATTTTAGGATAGGTTTAGTTTTTAGTAGTAAGTTTAAAAATTTTTTTTTTGACACTACAGGACGTTCTCCTACAAAAAAAATACTTGATTGTGCTCAGCAAATTTAAGTCGATTAATAAATTTTAGTGAATAATAAACTATAGGGCTCTGGACAGTTCATTATTGAACTGAACACCTAATTTAATGTAATAATGTAATATAAATGTAATGATGAATTGTTACAAAAAAAGATTTTAGGTAAAATGTGTATGAAATAGAATCTTAACATAAATGCGCCTTTTCAAATCTGATGGTCAATCATGATGGAATTGATGGAAAAAAAAGGCTTGAAAAAATATTTTCAAATACCTGCATTGTGAATCCATCAACATGGCGTCATTTTGTGCCCTTCGATTTTGCAACCAACATGGCGTTAGTCAATACAATGCTAAATAGCTTATTTATGGTCAGATAAATGGCTTATAAGTTTTATAATGATTTAATGATGACCATGGGTGGCAAAACTCCTCAGATCGGCTTGTCCAGTGAAAGAGAGTGCAATTTTTTTTTGGTCTGCTCCCCAATCTGTGCGGAGAGAGATAAATCGCACTGAAATCAAGAGTGAGATTGTCAACACATAAGAGTGAGCGAGAGCATTAACATCCGCTGATGAAGAGAATTACCTTCTCCAGAAAAATCTGTTACGCATTGTGTTGAGGAGAAACCTGAGAGCAAACTCAGTTTATTATTGGTACGTTCACTAGAAAAGATGCTGCTCATCGAATCAAAGGTCCCAGAGGTGTCCTGGTGTCCTGATTTTCTAGAAGCCGTTCTGATCTTAATTGCAATTCATGTTGTAATAAAAACAGTTTAACCTCTTTAAACAATAATGGAAATCTTCGGTTCAGATGATATTTGATCGGTGTTTTCGGTATAAATTATAAGCCACCTAACTTCTTATCTCTTCGGTTTCATAAATTAAGGAGTATACTGCATCGCTATTTCACCTTAATTTATGCAATCTAAGAAGAGTTGCATTTCATTTTCACCAAACTACTGGTGTCCTGAAAAATCTTGTTTTTTGTTCTTCGCGGTATTCTGATTTTTTGACGAAAGCACCTGGCACCTCTTCTTCGAACGCTAGCTTTTGCAAGAAAAAGAAAAAAAAGGAAAACAGCAGTGGGCATGGTAGCGAGAAATTGTTTTTATTTTTTCTACGTTGTGTGGTGGGATTCAAAATAATTTTTTCTTCATTTACTCTGAGGTGTATGACAGAAACACAGGGCGCTCTTTGTTTAGAATTCTCTTTCTCCCACTCAGCTGCGAATGCTCTCACACTTGCCGTCCGAGTCACTTACAGCTCGTGTAAACTCGGGTAACGAGTGGAGCATGATCAGCGAAAGAGGATTGCACTCGGAAGCCGAACTGAAAACAGTGTTGTTTTCTCCCGGCTCTTTGCTGTTTGAGAAGAGCCGACCAACCCTGATGATGACCATATAAAAAGCTAAAACTTGACGTTTCTCTCGCAAGCCACCCAATTACACGCTTGAGAGGAGTTCCTCATTTCTGAGTTGTTATTTATAAATATAAAAAATAAGAACAGTCTTTTTTATGAAAAGGGATTGGTTGTGAATGACCCGTGGAATACACCATCAGTTGAAGTCGAATTTCGTTTTCTGATGCCATCTTACAATCCAAGAAAACAAGACAAATTTCGCAATCAGGCGTTATCTTGAAATCCAAGATGGCGGCTTCCAATAAATATTGAAATGACTTTAATCACTGAAAGTCGCATGAAACTATCACAATATGGGTATTAGTTGAAAGGGATCCACGAGAAGACGACAAAGTTCACTATCATACACCATCTTGAAATCCAAGATGGCGGCTTCGACTGAACATTGAAATTATTTTAAATTTCTGGAAATCACATGAAATTCCCACAATATTTGATAAAATGGCTTACTCAGTTTAAGTCGAATTTCGTTATCAGACGCCATATTGAAATCCAAGATGGCGACTTTAGCTGAACCTTGAAATGCTGTAAATAACTAAAAATCTCATGTCGCAATATGGGTATTGGCTGTAGTAATATTTCACTATCAGACGCCATGACGAAATCCAAGATGGCGGCATCCACTGAACTTTAAAATGCTGTAAATCACTGAAAATCGCATGAAACTCTCACAATATGGGTATTAGGTGAAAGCGCTAATCGAGTAGAAGTCGAACTTCCTTTTTCACATACACTAAATGCTGTAAGTGACTGAAAATCGCAAAAAATAAACAACCACAATACATACCCCGTTCTTTTTTGGCAACATTCGGTTTTGGCAACACCCGATTTCGGCACATGTGCCCAAATCGAACGGTTTTGCCCTTCCACATTATACGTCGTATTGTAGATGTTTTTATAGGTTTTCAGTAAATTATAGCTTTGAAAAAAAAATAAACAGCGAATGCCGCCATCTGGGATTAATGATGGCTTCTGGTAAGGAAACTCGACTTCTTCTAGTTATTCCTTCCACGCAATATTCATATTGTGGGAATTTCATTCGATTTTGTACATTTCAAACTCCAATCACTTGATTGAACAGGAACATGTGGTGTTGTGAGACGAAACACCAAATAAATGAAAAACAATAAATGATCTCGATATTTTAAATTTTAAAGTACACTAAAGTTTAAAAAAATATTATGCTTTAACTTAAAACCGTTTATTTTACAATTCGTTGAAAATATTGTCAAAATAAAGTTAGTGGTCTCTTATCGTCCCTCAGGTTTATTTCAGAACCCTGCTTTAACTTCGATATACAGGCCTTTCTCGTTTTTGGCAATACGCCCGAGAATTTTGTGTAGCCAAAATCGAATGGTTTTATCATCAACTTTTTTAATAACTTTTAATAACTTTTTCAATAATAAAATAAACCATTGTTACTATTATTAACTAAATTTTTTATCGTTTTTGTATTGTTTTTAGTCATTTCTTGTTATTTTTTATCATGTTTATAAAACATTCTAATCTATTTTTTGTTATGTTTAGAATGTTTGTTTTTTTCATGTTTGTTATTTTCATCATTTTTCATCTTTTTCAGATATTTTTTGTCATTTCTGTTTTTTTTGTCTTTATTTGTTTTTTCAGTTTTTTAAATTTTTTTTTTGTTATTTTTGAGAACTTTATTTTTTTAATTATTGTTATTGTTGTTATATTCTACCAACATTCAAGAACGTAAAAACGTATTTATGGTGTTTATTTAAATTATATTGGTCCTATAATAGCGAGAACTTTATGGAAACTTCGTTCCAAAAAGCCGTTCGATTTTGGAACACGTGCCAAAATCGAATGTTGCAAAATCAAATGTTGTCAAAAACGAACGGGGTCTGTAGTTTGGAACACTTGGCTATGTCCATAATTAGGAACACACCGAAAAATTCAGTTGCAAATTCTGTTTATATCTTCTATTATTTTTTGAGCAAAATGTTAAGAATTTCTTTCAATTTGGACATACTTTGAAACAATCCAGTAAAGTGGATGGGCTCAATTTAGCTATATTTTGTCTTAGATATTTAGATTTCGTAAAAGTGATAAATCTTTGATTCTATGAAATACAATTTTTTGGCAAATAAGATCCATTTTTTTTAAATTCTGTTAAGGTTTAAAATAATCATTTCAAGCTTTAATTTACGAAAAATATCATGTTTTTAAAAGCGTTTCGATGTTCCTAATTTGACACTGCTTGTTCCTAATGTTAACACATGGGTGTTCAAAATTATGGACTTATGAGGAAAAATGTATCCGCGTACCCTATTTAAACCTATTTATTCCTGATTTTGCATATGGGTCTGTTTTTTTAAATATAAATATTTATGAGAAAAATCTTTAACCTTCCAAAGCCGTTCGCAAAATATTCCTTTCGGGGAAATTTGAGTTGTAGTTTGATTTCGTTCTCCTGGCTGTAAAGTTAGCCGATATGGATGATATTTAATAATAATATAATAATTTAATTTTTTTACTCAAAATTTCAAACTAAAGGCGATATGTATTACCAGATTATCAAAAACTGGTTCAGAAAGTAAAAAGTCTGAAAAATTAATTTTATTTTTAAAATACTCATAATTCTGACAACTTTTCTGTATTCAAGTGCTTCGTTGATGTTTGAAATCTTCAAGAATCCATTTATCCGATAATGTATAGATATGTTGGGATCTAATGAAAGTTTTGACCGCTATCTCAGATCTTCCGGTAGAAAAAAATCTTACTTTAAAAAAACGACATCCAATTTTGGCTTCGCTTAGCTGTATTACATTTCCCAATAAACTGATTTTCAAAACTCAAATTTTAATTTTTTGTCGTTAATTTGATCATAATATTCATAGAATATATTTGGTCTGTCAAAATTCTCAGTTTTTCAGTATATTGGTATGATGATAAAGAGGTTTGAAATGTGCGCTTCGGGTCAAATTGACCCGAACAGCTTTGAAGGGTTAAACTCACCGTTTCATAACTTTTATAACATTTTTCTGATATAAATAAAGAAATAAAGACTATTTATCTTGCACAATATTCTAATATGCTAGTTTTGAAGAAAGTAGTGGATGTTAAGCTTATTTAAATTTAAATCTTACCTTTTCCAATGGATACATTTATTATATTTCAATAACAAGGAAACTCAATGTAATCGATCAAAATAAATATCAAGTTTAAAGTTTCAAAATTCAAATTTAGATAAAATTAATAACAATACCAAAAATAAACAATTGAAAAGGAAAGGGTTTTCTTACACCATTTGTCATTCATGTTCAACACAAAAACTAAAAAAATTACTGATAAACAAAATTTTGGAAACTTTTTAGAACGAATGTTTCAAATTTTCGATAAGTCAAGAAAGCAAGAAATAAATTAGTTTCAAAAGAATTTCTTAGCTAATATAAAATTAAAAAATGTCTGAATTCTAAAATAAATGTCAAATACTGTACAAAACTTAGCATGAATCGATGTTAGGAAAATGATAATAATTGTTAATTTTTATTCATCTAAATTTGGAATTCTTTTCCTCATTTTAACTGGAAGTTTAGTGAGAAATTCCGCTGTAATTTTTTAATTTGTACAAAAAATATTTAATTACGATTTTAAATGTAAATTGCTGAATTACTGAATAAGAAATGAATTTTGAACAGAGTTTATTCAATGTTTGATGTTTTAATTAAATTTTATAAAAAGAAGAATATATTTATAATTATTTTAAAAGTGCCAGTTATAGAAGCCAGACATAAAACCTTTAATAAAGTAAAATCCTCCATGTTCAACTACACTGACAAAGAAATGTTAGAAAAGGAGTAATTATGTGATTGATAAAAACTGATAAAAAATTAAAAATAATGAGTTCAAAACTTTTGTTATTAATATTCAAAGCACAAATCAAATACAAAGTTAGTTAACACTGCGTATTAAAATTTATTTTTAAAGTTGCTACTTTGAACAATTTTTCAAACTTTTTAGATAATTTAAAAAATCATGATCGATCCAAAAAACATGATTTTATATAAAAAATATTGATAAAAAGTGTTTAAATTTTCAATCGCAGGTTTTTAAGCTTTTAATTACAAGCTCTAAGTATTTTGTTTCTTTTGATTAAAATATTGAGTCCTAGAAAGAACAGAAGGTTGAAATTATGTTTTATTCTTGAAAATTTGGAGTTTAAGGCTTATGGTTGAAAAACACAAAAATTCAGAATTTAAAAATAAGGAAACAATTGTTGAAAATATGTCTTAAAGTTTAAAAAGTTTGATTAAAAAAAATCCGACAAGTTGATTAGAAAATTGAAAAAAAAAACTGTACAACAAAATTCGGTTATTTATTTGAAAATGAATAAAAAATATTGAAATAAAAAAGATTAGTTTTTAAAACATTTCACGAAAAGTGTTTTCAATAAACATGTTTCACCATAACCATTTTGGTGCTTATTTTTTGAATTATTGATTTGGTAAATAGTGTCCTAAACTAGAAATTTACAAGTATTTTTGACATCACAGCAGAAAGTGTAAAAAAAACTTGATTCTATTTAAAGCTGATCAATTCATATAAAACTTTTATTTTTAAATAATATGTTTTTGATTTGAGTTTTTGTAAAAAAAAAAGTGCAGAAACTTCTAAAGATTTTTACTTATTTTCATCAGTCATTCCAATAACAAAAGCTGATAGAAACATTGCAGATTCGGGGAACCCAAATAAGTTGAAATTACCGTTGATAAAAATTGTAAATTTTGTGGCCTTGTGTAAATTTTTAAAACCCTTTTTTTTAAGTATTCAGAAGAACAAAAAATACTTTTTCTCTTTTTGATAGGAGTTTAACCCGTTTAAGTCATTCTTTCTAGCGCAAAAAAAAACACGAAATAAAATTGAGTCTGAAATTGATTTTTTTAAAGAATATTTCATATCAACATAACATTTGTTATGACATACAAGATTTTTTTAAATTAAAAAATGGTTCGTTTTAATCTCAATCTTAGTTACAGTTCTTTATAAAAACCATTCTAAAGACGAGATAGGGTTTTGTATATAAAGTTTTTAGTTCCAATACAAAAGGTTGATTGAACTGAAAACAAAAATCTACAATCAAAGTTAGTTTCAAAGCATGAACGTCAAATAATGTCGTAGATCGAAATGTCTCAAGCCAAGGGTAATTCATGTCGAAATTCCGCTGGAGGCGAAAAAAATTTCTGACTGACTGATCAAGTAATTTACGGTTACTACCTATTTTCGCCTCATATCAATATTAACACGTGGTTTATTTTCGGTGAAAAAAGTGACTTTTGGTGATAAAAGTGACCATTTTTCGGAAAATAGTGACTTTAGTGACCAAATGATGAAAAAAGTGACTTTTTAGTGACTGACCCAAAAAAAGTGACCAAGTCACTAAAAAGTGACTCGCTACCAGCCCTGTAATCCTTCCTTCATTCCTCATTGACTACTAGGACGTGGCCGGCGTCGTTATTGATCATTTTCAAAGGGAGAGCATGAGTTTTGTGCATTGTGAATGAACTGCTAGTCCCAAGTGTAGTAACCGTGTATTTTCTTTTTGACACACTTCATTTATTTTGTTATTATTTCATATTTAAAACACTTTTACAACACTAATAATAATTCACAAAATACTTTTATACCATTCGTTCGTAATTTGGAATCTAGAATGATCATCCGTTGGTTCATCTTCCAATCCTCTCATTTGTTCATTCTCCAAGAACTCATTCATCGTATCTCCATTCTAATTTACACACTGAAATCTCGTGTACAAATGTACTTAAATTTTAAATCATTTAACACTATTTTCTTCAACAATGTTTTTGTTATATATTACTCTGTTTACACATATGAACGTTCAAGTAAAATGAGTAGTCTTCAGATAAAATAAAGATAATCAAACCTGAAGAGATTACTAAGAATGTTTTAACCTAAAGCTAACGTGTTGAACAATGTTCTATAAATTATTTATTATAATTCGTTTTCTAAGAGCATATCTACCACACCAAGCACCATTCTTTTGGCCCTTGCACAAAACTGATGGCCTCGATCAATCACGGAGTAGCAACCATTGGCGAGGTAGAACTTGTTCTTCTTAGCCACGCCAGCGATCATGGAATTTGAAGTGCGTAAGTGGAAAAAATTCTAATCAAATATGTTATCTTAAGTTTTAAATGAATGATTATTTCTAAGCACTTCAAGTTCTATGATTTAAGGTGGATATGAATAGTCAACTAAGCTAAGCTAAGCTAAAAATTCAAATTTGGATTGAAAAATAACCATTTTCCATCTTCTCCGGCCTTGTTTCTTATGTTTAAAAAATATTCATATTTCGAAAAGTCCTTTCATGGGTACTCATGAAGAATTCATAAAATGACATTTCCCGGGAAAAGGTCAAAAATGGTTATTTTTGAATCTCATATGCAAAATTAGGACACCTACCCTATTCACTAGAAATCCTGAGGGTAAGATAAATAAATCGTATGCATAATTATAGTTCAGATGATCCGTTACATAATCATATTTTTTGTACTTGTGATAAGTGGAAAATAACGTCACAAACAGTCAAAATTTAAGGGAATGTTAACATTAGGCACACAAGCCAAATAAGAACACCCACCCTACTCGATTTTGTTTTTATTCGAAAATCTATACTTTAAGAGACAGTTTCCATCATAAAGGTCACAATGAGCCAAAAAGCACATGGGACACTTTATCGCAAAACGGTAGTTTTAATCCATAAACCCCATAAATAAAGTTTCTTGGGTAGAGTTTTGTAGCTACATACATATTTACCAATCTTAACGAATCGGGAATTTTCGTTCTTAGAAACTTTCTACTTATAGCATATTAATTTAGAATTCAATCAATATTTTTAAGGAAATTTTGTCATTTCTCTTTCTTCTGCAGCCAAAAGAAAACCCCCACGGCAAACTTTTCGCATCACCAATAAGCACCGTGTTCGGTGGCATTTATGATAAGTAATCTTCGGAAGCGGACGGACGAAAATTCCGATAAACCTTTCATCATCGGTAGAGTGAACAATGGAAAACCGAAGTCCCGATAGAAACGGCTCCCATTCTACCGACTTTACTGGCAACCTTAACTTGACGAAACCCCGCCTGTGGGGTGGGGGGAGCAATCCGATGGAAGGAGGCCGGTGGCTACCAGTAGTGACCACGAGAGTATCACAAATTTTGACAGACGTCGTTTTGCCAGGGACGCCGGCGTCGGCGTCGTTATCGTCATCGTCAGCTGGTGATAGTGGGGCTAATGCGTCCAGTAGTTTATTCGGTGGTTTCGTAAACGGAAGTTCGGTAAACATCGGTTCTTGGTATCCTCCGTTCGAAAGTTTTGTATCGTCCGTTAATTTAAGCGGTGACGGCCTGGTGCCAGTCACGAGAACCGCGGCCGCCGAGGAATCGCTGAATCGGACGACGGATGCTCGGGTGTCGGTCAATCAACTCGCAGCCGGCCATCAACTGCATCAACAGCCATCGTGGCCCATCGGGAGTGGTGATCTGGCTTCGGTCTTCGGAACTGCCACCAGTGCCGGGACAGCCGGGTTCATCGGTCAGAAGCTGGAAATTTCGGAAACGGTCGGCACCGTCAATGGGAGCAGCACCGATTCGGACGGCGTCGTTTCGCCGAAGCTCCTGATCGCCAACTGGCAGGATTTGCTCATTGTGATATTGTTCTGTTTACTAATCGTGGTGACTGTGATTGGCAATACGCTAGTGATCTTATCGGTGATTACGACTCGGCGCCTCCGAACGGTGACCAACTGCTTTGTGATGAGTCTGGCCGTTGCCGACTGGTTGGTCGGAATCTTTGTGATGCCACCGGCTGTTGCGGTCCATATAATCGGTAAGTGGTAAACAATAGAGTTAAAAACAATCTTTGGCATAGGGTTGCCATTGGGCAGTTTCACCTGAAAACAATAAATACCAAAATATGACCTCTAGAAAGCTGTAAAAATTTGCTTTTCGGTGCCATATATGTTTTTCGATGCCTTTTGGTTCACCAAGCATCAAAATTTAAGATTAAGATGATTTGCACAAATTGCACCAAAAGTGAATTTCAATTATATATCTTTGAAACACAAAAAAAAACCTTTCCATTAGATGATTATGGATATGATTCTCATTTGATGAAAAAAAAACTTGTTATCAAATTGTTATTCTAAATCAGTGGTTTTCAAAGTGTTCCTTACCGCCCCCTTGGGGGCGTTGAGAGCTTTTAGGGGGGGCGGTGAGCTCAACTTTGAAACCTGGGGGCGTTGGGAAGGCTCAGGTGGGCGGTGGGTTTTTTTTAAATTTTCACAAATTACGAAACAACTTGGAATTGAAATGACAACGAGTGCCTGCAATGCCCAACAATGAAACGACTTCGATGAACTTTAAAACCAAATGGTAGCCAGGTTGATGACAAACATCTGTAAACTCTCAGAGTAGTTAGTCAAGTTTTGGTCTCTGTAAGTCACAATAACAGACAGTTTTTTTAAAATTGTTATTGATGTCGTATACGATCTGTATATTGATCTGGTTTTGTAGGTTTATTTTGTAATTTTAGATGGCAATGCTTGAAATTCTTTATAATGTATTGTCCTATAAAAATGACACGATAATATTTCGAATAGAATCTGTGTTAAAACGCGTCACAGTTTTGGTCTTGGATTTTCGGAATGAAAGGGACAATGCTAACAAGCCAAAGAAACTTTTTTTTTTTTTATTTCTGATTTGTTGATCTTCAGTTCAATCGATGAAAAAGTGAAATTCGATAATTTATCATGATTAAACATTTAACGTTATTTGATTATAACTAAATTGTCGGAATTAAGTTGTTAGAACAAATTTTAAATTTTTCGACCCGTGCACAAACAGTATTCATATTCAGTCTTTAATTATCATAAATTAAAGTTTGAAATTTCTTTTATCAAGAAATAATACAATGTTTTATAAATGTTATGTTTAACAGTAAATAATTTGCGAATAATAAAAGGCAAATTTAATTAGTAAAGAATTCCGTTTATCAAAATTTAGGCGGTTTGTTATTAGATATTTTTTTGGTTTTTAAGTATAAGTATTTGTCCTGGAATTAATATATTTTTTTAAATTTCAGTGTTGGGGTTCGAAGCAATTTGATTTTGAATGAATTTAGAGTTTTGTCTTACAACAATTGATCATACGTTAGCTTTTCGGTCTTATCAAATCAATTTTAAATATGATTCATTAGCATTTTTCTACACGCAAAATAATTTTCACTTAAAAAATAAGTGACATCTGTAGTAAATTCTCGCCATACGTAATTTCATTTAAATTTTAAGTGATGGGTCAAGTGAATTCATTTAAGTGACCGGTCAAGTGAATTACACTATGACGTTCGAGTGAAATTTATCTGAATTTCTAAGTAAGTTTCTAATAAATTATCTCTCGCGTTTTAAAATAAAAGAACATTTTTAGAACACCACTTCGAATTCAAATACTTACATTACGCTTTCGCCATAAATTTATTGATTGGAAAATTTCATCGTAATCCCAAGGCAGATCGGTTACTGCGAATAGTTCGACTTCTAAATCTTCCCTGCTGCAAACCAGAAAATCTGTCCAGTTCATTCCACAAGCTGAAACATAATAACACCTTTACATAACTTTTTCTTACATCACGTTTAACACAAATTACCGCCAAAATCGCCTAGTAAAGAATTGGGAAAATCCAAATCCAGCATAAGCTTTAAACGCTGCTCTTTAGAATTTGCCATTTTGAGCTCTGAAAATAAACACAATTACAACCCGACATTCACTTGAAATTCAAGTGATGGGGTATAGTGAATATTTTTTCTCACTTCAAATGCAAGTGACGACTGAAGTGAATGTGGATGAATTCACTTGAAACTTAAGTAACTGCCAAGTGAAATGTATATGTCGCACTTGAATGGAAGAAAATCACTGGATCCTTGTTTTTAAGTGAAAAATCATGTGTATTTTAAGAGTGAATTTGGGTTCAGTGTAGGGATTTTTCATTATTTCATCATTTCATCTGAAATGTAGAGAAGCCGTTTTATGTCTTAGCTCTGTGAGCAAGTTTTTGCGAAATTAGCTGCTATTTTAGTGCACTAACCATTAGATACTTGGAAAGGAATAGCAAACATTATTATTGTTCAAGACTTTTGTATGTAATGAAAAAGAGGAAATGTTTATTCTTTATTTCACCTGTTCTGTTCAGAATATCCTTACTTATATATTTCGATAAAAAAAAAATGAAAATTTGAGGTTTCCTGCCTCATTCTTTTTAATTTTTTTCGATTCTGTTTGGTCCACATTTTGGGTTGAAAAAATTAGAATTCAGGAGGAAAATTTGATATTATCAGCTCGCAAAATGAGGGAGAAATCCTTCAATGCTTATTCTAGGGTAGGGTTACCATATCCCGCAATGCTTAAAAGAGTGCAATGAAATAAATTTCCAAAAGAATAAAGAAAACTTTTTATAATAAAAACAGAGATTTTAAGTTTCATTCAAATACTACTGCCAATTTGTTTGGAGTAATATGTATGAATAAGCATTGAAGATTGCCTGCTTTTTAAAAGAAAAAAAAAGAAGGAAAAAGCTCGGACCGGCCCGGTTGCCCAAATACCGAGAAAAATGCCCGGGTTCATACAAAATACTTGGATTTTTTCAGATTTTTGGGTAAAAATGCTCGGATTATCCTGGCCCAAATACGATCAGAAAGTTTTTTGGATAGCTTAAGAATGACGTGTATAATAATTTCAAATTTTTTGTTAATTTTTTTTTTTTTTCAAACAAATGAAAACAGAAAAGTCAAGGACTGAATATTACTTTTTGGATGATTCTAAGGAAAATTATTATTTGATGTTATGCTGACAAACCACAATAAACTCGATAGAATAGGTTAGGTAAGGTATTGAATGTTTTTGTAAGTTGTATCTCTTTCGATTGGTAAACATACTTTATTTACTAAAACATACAAGTTCATTCTTCTTATAAAATGGCTCACATAAAAAAGAGTACATTTCGTAAAATTTCACAAATAGAAGAGTGCGCCCTTTTCTCGATCGAAAAAGAGTACATGTATTCTTAAAAGAGTACGTATGGTAACTCTACTCTAGGAGGCCCCTTAACTTATGTAAGGAAAAAATTATTCTAGATATTATTTATTTGTTTGTAGTTTAATCATCTGACATTATAATGTCTCCATGACGCAACTGAAAATAATTTAAACAATTCAAAAAATCAGACTATTCATCAAAGAGATAAGTTCTCGTAATCTTACAGATTTTATATTTTTTTATTTATATGCAGCAGTGGACGTGTCAAAGTCATAATCTTCATAAAACCAATTAAAGATTCTGCACATCATTCGAAGCGGTTCGCCTTGACCATAGTTCGTTCGTTGGAAATCAATACGGATGAACTCTCGGCCTCATAATATCCGTGGACTGACGTTGATGTTTATTCGTCGGAGCAAGGCGGGGCAATCGGCTTCGCAATCCAGAATTTTTTTCACAAATACGGCTCGTGCTAATATACGGCGTTCCTGAAGGGTTTCCATGCCAAGCAATCGGCATCTCTGATGATACTCGGGGAGATCGTACGGGTTGTTCCATGGCAGAAATCTTAAAGCGTATTTAATTAATCTGCGTTGGACGGCTTCGATTCAGCTAGACCAAAACTTGGAATATTGACTCCGAACGACAGAGGCCGTTTCCAGAATAGAACGGACTAACGAACAGTAGAGGGATTGCAAACAGTAGGGGTCACGAAATTGCTTAGAAATTATTCTGATTAAGCCGAGGTTTCTATTGGCTTTCGCGATAATGGTCGAATAATGATCACGAAACGTTAATTTTTCGTCCAGAATAACTCCTAAGTCCTTGAAAGACGTGCAGCGTTCAATGGGTGACCCAGATATGTTGTAGGGCCAGCTGATGGTATTAATCTTGCGGCTGAAGGAAATGAAAGCACATTTTGGAATACTGATAGCTAGGCAGTTCATGTAACACCAATCGCTGAATTTGTTAATATAACGCTGTAAGTCCTGACAGTCGGTGCTCGTTTTTATCTTGCTATTGATTTTGAGGTCATCAGCATATGCCAGCCGACACTTTTCGGGGAGTGCTAACAGGATTTCGTTGAAGAAAATAGAGAAAAGAAAAAACCAAGGTTGCTCCCCTGTGGGAATTCCTTAGATTCATGAGACCCAATTTCCACTGATACTCTTCTGCCGGTTAGGTATGATTCCATTCACTTTACTATACAGTCTGCTACACCTAATTTGTCTAGCTTAGCTAGCAAAATCTTGTGGTTGACGCGGTCGAACGCTGCTTTCAAATCGGTGTAAATGGTATCGATTTGATAACCTTTTTCGATGCATTTAAGAGAAAAAGATATAAAGTGCGTCAGATTTGTGCTAATAGTTCTTCCGGGGAAAAGCCCATGCTGGTCAACTGATATGTAAGTCTTTGTTTAGTACATTAAGTCCTTCGATACAAGAATTTCAAGGAGTTTTGATCCTGCACATAACGAAGTTACTCCCCTGTAGTTCGTTATATCCTGCTTGTTTCCTTTTTTGAATGCGGGAAACATGAAAAATGTTTTTTTCCAAAGGGTCGGGCAGCAGGCAGTCGACAGAGATAGATTGATTAAGTAAGTAAGTGGTCTAGGGGAGATGAGGGCATAACGAGCACCCAGGGCATAATGAGCACTCCATTTTTCTACATAAGTACGTATTTTCTAAAACAAATTTTCATGAGGACTTGTTTCGTACTACCTATAGTATTAATTTTTCACCAAAAAAGAAATATCCTTTTCATCTTTACAGAAATATTAAATAATAACCAGCTAGGTTCTCAAGTAACGAAAATAATATAATTTTTGAGCACCACCAAATAAGCTTTTATGACCTTTAAATCATCTTGATCTGAAATGTACTTCAATTTGTTCACTGGAGGCGAACAGAGCACTATCAATGAAGGCATAATGAGCATTTTCTGCCGGGGAATCTAGCAGCGAATTCGACTCGATGAAATCAACTGAGTAATAGAGCTACAGCTTAACTTGTATCGTCTGACGATTTGGCCTATTGGTTAGATGTCGGAGAGGTAATCAGTAGACTCGAATTCGATTCCTGTTCGAGGGGATACCATTCATGATTGATTTTTTTTATTGTTACATTATACGGCTAATAGCATCAAAGCATCATCCGTCAAACAAAACACCAGAAACATAATGTATGAGCATGTGTTAATTCTTTGAATTCTACAAACAGACCTAGATTATTTTGTTATTGCTTTGTTTGATGAATCTACGCCTCACCGTTTAGTGCAATCATGATCATGAATGATAAATAAAAAAAAATCACCTCCACAAGGAATCGAACTCGAGCCTACTGATTACCTCTCCGACATCTAACCAATAGGCCAAATCGTTAGACGATACAAGTTAAGCTGTAGCTCTATTACTCAGTTGACTTCATCGAGTCGAATTCGCTGCTAGATTCCCCGGCAGAAAATGCTCATTATGCCTTCATAAATAATGCTCATACTGCCTCGGGGGGTTTCTCATTATGCCTCTACAGTGACTGGTTTTCAGCTTTCGGCAAAAATTTTTAAATTGCATTTTAAACGTTTTTATTTACTTTTTCAAGTTTCATCCAATTAGTCAATAGACTATTTGAGTGTCTGAACACGAAACAATGATGTAATTCACATATTACAGCTGTTTTCTTTGGTTAAATAAGCGTTTTGCTTAAGGTGGCCACTGGCCATTATGCCCCCATCTCCCCTAGAGGATAAAGAAATGATTTTTAACCTTTTATGGCTGTTACAAAAAATTACATTGTTTTAAATTTCTTTCAAAATTTGCAATTTCAATGTATCAAAATGTTATCTTGAACTCAAAATCCATGAGTCTTGAAGTTCATATTTTTTAAATAGTATAGGTAGTTTAGTTCAAGTATCAATCAGTTCAAACTGCAAAATTTGATTTTACTACGCTTTGAAAATCAAAAATAAATGTTTCTTACTTTAATTGATTTACGATACTTTTTATTTTATTGTAATAAGTTTAGATAATCATAATTTTAGATTCCTTTTGCAATTTCTTCTGCATTCATTTCGAAACTGAAATTCCTCAATTAAAAAAACAATGGGTGAAACTTAATTGAAAAAATGTTCTAAATTTTGTTTGTATCTCAAACTTTGCTATGCTGTTGAATAATCCTCAAAACTGTTTAAAAAAGACTCTATAATGTGTTGCTCAATTTTTTTTTAGCTTTTGAAGTCAGAATTCAAGACGCAAAAACAATCAATGTTTGGTGAATGGTTTCTAATTAGTTAAATATTCATTGCAACAAGTTGCAAAAAGTTAAATTTTTTTAGCACGAGTCGTAAATTTATCCAACGAGGTTTGCCAAGTTAGATATTTACATCCAGTGGTGAATAAATCGAGTTTTGCAACAAGTGGCATACACAATTTCATTAAAATTGGAAAAATCCTTTGAAAATCCATTAATTGACCCACAAGAAGTGCATCTTGCAAATAATCACATGGCATGACTGGGAATTCGTGATGAAGTAGATCGTGGACTGTACTTTTGCAGGCAAAAAAACAGTTTGTATTAAGAATTATCGCTTTTCGATAAGTAAACTTTTTAGCACGGAATTGCATAAAATACAATTAAAATAACCATTCAAAAATTAATTAACATGTTTTTTTTAGCAAAAATCTGTACTGAATTCTAAAGAATATATTTAAGAATATATTTTATGGTAGGGTCAACTAAAGTTCTCATGAACAAAAATCATTCTTTTTTGTTCATATAGGGGAGATGGGGGCATAATGGCCACGTTAAGGAAAACGGTTATTTAACCATAGAAAATAGCTATAATATGGAGGTTACATTATTGTTTCGTCTTCAGACACTTGAAAAGCCTATTCCTTAACGGGCTGAAATGTGAAAAACTAGATGAAAACGTTAAAAAATGCATTTTAAAAAATTTTGCCAAAAGCTGAAAACCAGCCACTGTGGAGGCATAATGAGAACCCCCCCTGAGGCAGTATGAGCACCATTAATCAGGGCAAGATGTGCGTTTTCTGTCGGGGAATCTAGCAGCGAATTCAATTCAATGAAGTCAGGTAAGTCGTAGATTCATCAAACAAAGCAATAACAAAATAATCTAGGTCTGTTTGTAGAATACAAACAATTCACGCTCGCGCATACATTATGTGCTTTGTTCGGAGGATGATGCTACGAGCCGTATAATGTAACAATAAAAAAATCGATCATGAATTGTACATGGAAAAAAATCACCTCGAACAGAAATCTAACGCTAGTCTTTTGATTACTTCTCCGACACCTTACCAATAGGCTAAATCGTCGGATGAAAACTAGTCAAGGGGTGGCGCTATAAATCAATTTTAATTCGCTGCTAGATTCTACGGCAAAAAATGATCATTATGCCTCGATAATATGGTGCTCTATATGCCCCTAGTCAACAAATTTAAGTAAAAACGTGTTTTAAAATTGATAAAAGTGAAAAATCAAAAATTTAATGATGGTAAAAATTGAGAAACAATGTGTACATCATGTTGCAGTGAGTGCATTAAAGATCAAGGTTATTTTAAAATCATAAGAGCTTATTTCGGGGTGCTCAAAAATTATAATATTTTCGTAGCTTGAGAACCAAGCTAGTTTTTTTTAAATATCTCTGTAAAGATGATAAGGAGATTCCTTTTTTTGTGAAAAATTAATACTATAGGAAGTACGAAACAAATCCTCATGAAAATTTATTTAAGAAAATACGTACTTTCGTAGAAAAGAGTAGGCTCATTATGCCCTGGGTGCTCGTTATGCCCTCATCTCCCCTATCTGTTAATAATTACCTAGGTTAATACGGGGTAGTAATGAACACTGTTAAGATTCTTGTTACGTAGCCATTTTTAGTGTTGGCAATATTTCTAGAGGAAACTAAACAATGCGTCTAGATACGATTTGTGGTCTTTTAAACATTACCCTTACTTATGGGGATTTTTTGTAATCATAAAGGAACAAGGAATCTTGTCCATAAAATCACATATTCATAGATTTTAGAAACTGATAAAGTTATGTATAACGGTTTATGTTCAAGATCTTGACGGTTATTGGTTCATATTTAAAACATTAAAGATACATTAAGATAATCCAACAATGCCTAAAAACAAGTAGTATTCGTAATTGCCCAGTGTTTTGAAAAACCTGGGCAATTATAAACAATCCTCTGTGAATCAGTATGATAATTCTTCAGCAAAAATTTATATTACACTTGAAGATGCATTTATTATTGACTGTAAAACGTCTGAAAACAGCATTTTTACTGAATTTAAAGTGACAAGGGAGTACGTGATTGTACGCCCTCAGAACAATTTTAAATTCTAGAGACGTCGATTTTGTGAGCTATGGTAACACAATTTATATCTGTAACACATCAAAAAATTTGTAAACATGATTTAAAACCCCTTAACGATTTTGTATAGGATGGTTTTTCTATCATTTATATAAATGTGAAGAAAACCTTAAAAAAAGAATCGGATTCCTCTAAGTGTTCAATTATTTGAGTGTTATAAAACAATCAAATCAATGAAATTAGTTGAAAATTTTGCTATATGCTGACGAAGATGGACAATCAATATCTGGAAAACTTTGAAGTTTTGTCCGGGAAAACCAGGAAAAAAACCGGGAATTTCAAAATGAAAAAGTTGCGGCCACCCTGATTAGACTTAATTATTGATCAAAATAATCTGGAAAATATTCATGTTGATCAAAACTACCCCGTTTTACGGAGATATAAAAGTATCCCTTATTTAAAGATTCTACAAAAATTTACAGTACATGGCACCTAATCAAGGTGTTTTTCAGAAAAAAAATTTTTTTTTGTGTTTTTTCCGAAAATTCTGTGATGGTTTTCTTTGATGGTATTTTGTTTAAATTCATTGAAATTTCATTATAAATTGAGTGTTTTGTTTTAATTTATTTTGGAGAAATCGGTTTCCATTTAAAATCTGATCCTCAAACTTATCTAATTCAAAGTAAGAAATTATTGAGATTTCTTTTATATTAGCAAAAAAAAAATTATAATTTTGAAAATCCAATCTACATAAATTCAAAAATTCTGTTAAATGCGTGAATATTTCAAAATATATGATGAAAATTTGCTCAAAATTTGCTCAAAAAGGTTCAGATTTTTCTGTGCTTTTGGCAACAACTCATTCATAGAATGAAGTTTATAATCAATACCAGTTTCTTATGAATCACGATAAAATTTATTCATTTAAAAAAAATATGGAATCATTTGGCAGTTAGCTCAACTGGTAAAGTTGGTTCCACTATTTTGAGATAACAAAATGTCAAGGTACGGAAATTTATTGACATTGTGCACCAAAACATGGGCTGTGACCTAACGACGCATCGATCTGGTTATCCCGGAAAAGATGAAATCGACGAATCATTTATTTGCTAAGGTTATTTATTATTCAGAACTAAAATGGGCCTCCATTGCGTCTGATTAATTGGTGCTATTAGACATAATGCTACAGTCATCCCCGCTCGCTATTATTTGGATTATTAATAGATGCTACGATTATTAATTCATGCCATTATAGATAAGACACAACAGCCGCCAGGTTTTGAAGGAAATTTTCATGAATGAGACTTTTGCAATATTGTTGCTCTCGGATGTCAAACAACTCTACCATCCAGCTCTTTTTAACTACCAAATAGATGTTGCTCTACTTGGTTTGGACGTTCTGGCAGCTGATTATGATTTATTTCATCGAAAAGTATTAATTTCTTCTTTCGTTTTCCTTTTCAGTAGCGGCCATTCGTTGGACGAAACCAGCCAGCTATGGAAACAAATTTAATCATGCTCGTTTCCGCTTAGCTCATCATCATCGTTTCCATCATTCGCTCAGCATTTGATCTTGTTTTCAATTTTGCTGTCTCCGTTGAGTGGAAAACATTATTAGGTTCAAGAGAAAAAATGCAATCATTCAGTATAATAAATTATACTGTTCGTATAAATGCACAACTATATGTATCCTAACTACCAACCTTAATCGGACCATAAAAAAATTTAAATTTCCCAAATGGAAACTTTCCCTCAATGTCATACTTTTTTGTACCCAGCGAATTCGAAACATTTCATCAGTTTAACTGGCTCGAATTCATGGCCCAACCTCATTCGCCGAAATGTAGCCTACCATTTCCAATTAGATTAGGACCTTCAATTTGGTGACGTTTCGGCCGAATTTAGATGTCCCGGGCAAAAAGGAACCGGTCCAATTCCGCCTGCACTAAGGAAAAGAAAGCGCGCGACCAATAAAACTGTCCAATGTTGGCTGATGGACGTTAATTTGGCTCGCGAAGCATATTTGACTGAATCAAATCGAACCGGTTGTCAGATTGCCTTTCGGGGAAAAAAATGTTTCGAGCGCTTTCACGCAACCAAATGGTTGACAGCTCTGACGATTCTATTAACAAAAATATTACAGATAATTGATAGGCTGCAAATTTCAAATTCAGAGGGAAACGACGGCCAGGTTTCTAATGCTTTGAGTGTGGTTATTTGTAATTTAACCCCTACGAATAAAAATTGACAATCTATGGCAATTACAACAATGACAAGACTAGTTTTTGAGACCCATCGAAAAAAAAAATGTTGGCTTCATAATTCACCTAAGCGTAACCCTAATTTAACTGCAATTTATAAACAAAGTTCTTCACCACGCCTTAACTCCAATCATGAGCTCTCGACATTCCAACGTTATTGGCTTAAGATTTGAACGCCATTGGCACTGATAAGATGAGTAATTTGTGTAAAAAAAACTCAACACGTTTTCACGTCCCTCCCTACACGGAAAAAAATTGCATGGGCTTTTCAAATACAGAGTCATGATAATTTTACTATATCCATCATTTAGTATTTTCAACCATGATTTAGTATTTTTTACCGAAAATCTGGGCGATAATACTACGACATAGTATTTTTACTATGCGAACTTTGACAGCTCATAGTAATTTTCTCATGTCTTAATTACCATGCGCATGATATTTTGATATTACACAATTCGTGTTCTTGAAATTACTATGCCCATGGTAATGTTGAAACACTGTCAAAAATACTATGCGCATTATAATTCATAGTGATTTTACTATGTGCTTCGTTCGAGTGTTTGTTTTTTACGGGTCAGCCGTTCGCGATTTCGGAACGCGAACAAAAAATATCGGATTGTCGGTTTGTCGGATCGGGAAATGTTTTCCCTCAGGTGAGTAAATTGTGTTTTTTTTTGTTACTTCTAATTAACTGCTTATGAAATATGCTAACAGAACAATTTTCCTATATTGTTGACGAAAGATTTCCCAGATTGTGTCGTCGACCAGCTGGAAAGGGCCTCAGCGAGCCTTTGAACCAACGCACCCGGAGCGGGACAGCAGATTAGTCTGGTCGGAAATTTTTCAGGTTAGTGAGAATTTCGTTCTATTTCATTCACCAGCGGATAGGCGAATTTACCATTTTTTTTCAATTCCATGTGTGATACTGTTTTTTCTTAATTTATTTAGTGTCGGCGAATGCGCTCGAGTTCCTCAACCTCCCTCGATTTCGGATATTGGACAACGTCGGAGGACATTGTGACGAAAGCTGCTAACCGGTGAGCTGGCGCACTGTTTGCGGAACACAATTTCAGTACATCTGCCGGGCCGTTAAATGCAGGCTTTCAGGTAAGTGAAATTGTGTTTTTATTTTCTAATTTTTTTACTGCTTGTTGAACAAGCTAACTGAACAGTTTTTGTACGTTTTCGTATTTCCTACAATTAATTGTTTCCCGTTTTTTTTCATTTTCATTTCAGACGCTAAGTGTGATGCAACCCCTGTGCCCCATTCGTGGGTGGTGCTACCACCATGACTTGAAGTATGAAGAAAAATAATTTTAATAAATAAAAATTTTAATTTGTAACAAATGAATTTTATTTCGAGGTCTTTATACAATGCCGCATGGTAATTTTGTGATGTATATCATGATAGGGTACTCATTTTAATGTGTTATTACGATAATGGAAAATTGCAATTTTACTATGCTCGAAGTTAAAGAGCTCATTCTATCATTGACCATTTTACTATGAACGTAGTCAAAATTACTATGCGCAGCCAAAATTAACACAAAGTAAAATTACTATGTGCATGGTAATATCAAGAACAAAACATTATTGACTCAAAAATATGGTTGCGTGTTGTTCATTTAAACCACGGATCTAGTAATTTTACTATGCTTTTTTTTTTGTGTGTATGCCACCACAAGACAAAGACGAATGAATGGGCGATGAAATCAAAAAGTTATTATCTCTCTTCTTAAGATGAGCTCGTAAGATCTGTCAAAAGTTGGGTGAAAATTGATCTGAATGCCACTTGCACTAGATCAAATCCATCACCCAAATTTGGCAGCGCTTCCATCGCCTATTTGTCTTAAGCTCGTGCTTTGATTCGATAGTGCATGATCAAACTGTAATCCTGCCTGTTTACAGTGAAATCAGGTTTGATATCAGGACCATCTCGATTTTTTGCTGAGCCAACTGCAAACGTTTGGAGTGTATCAAATCTCTACCGCTTCTACAGCCTCTGAAGCTCTTAGCTGCACGATTTTTGTTGAGTAACCCGTCGCTAGGAGCACGACGTCGTCCGCGAAACCAACCAGCTTTACTCCCTCTAGCAGGCTTAATGTCAGCACCTCATCATACGAAATATTCCACAGAACCGGGCCCAGAATCAACCCTTGCGGTACTCCAGCTGTAACATCCATTTCCTGAAATCCTTCGCTCGTCGTGTGTTGTAGCTTACGGTTCTGGAAATAGCTTTCCACTAATTTGCAGAGATGTTTCCTCATTTTTATAAGCGAAGATGCAATCGCTGCCCAGCTGACACTATTGAAGGCGTTGCGTACGTCCAGTGTTACTACCGCACAAAAACGATCCTCACTTCTCTTCTTGAGTCTGGCTTTGTCAGCCGTTTCGATAACCTTTGCCCTCGGTGTACCGCTGGATACGATTCATGATCACCTTTTCCAGAACCCTTCCAACTGTATCCAGCAGCCATATTAGCCTGTATGCCGATGGGTTCCCCAATGGCTTTCCTGGTTTGGGTAGCTGAACCAGCTTTTGCCGTTTCCAAACCTCTAGAAACATCCTTCCCTCAATACAAATTTGCAGTGATGATCGGAACCTTTCGAAAAGTTCCGTCTGGACCTTTTCTAGCTGAAGGGATTTTGCGATGTCACGCAGTTCTTCCAACGATATTAACTCGTCCTTCAAGTCGAACGGGACTTGCGGCCAGTCATTAATTTTATGTTGAGGGAACAGCTCTCTCGTTATTTCCCTCAGTTTGTTGAGGCACATTTCAGGTAGTGCGCTACCGCTTGTGTTATTTTTCCATTACTCTCCTGTAGGCATCACCCCATGGTCGGTCATTGGCATCAAGACAAAGTTTCTTTAAACATGCCTTATTACTCTCTTTAAATAATTGCCCTGTATAGGTTTCTTTTAGCAATTTTTGAAAAGCGGCCTACGCTCGTCTCTCTTCGTTTGAGTTCGTGCTCTCTGCATGTTTCGGCTAGCGCGAAGGCAGCTGGCACGCAAATTCACGATTTCCTTAGTCCATCAATAAACTGGTGGATAAGGGTTTTTACGACTAGCTCTTCTCGTCATTGCTGCGTCACAAGCAGTACTTTCGTTAGGTTTTCCGCAGACAAGTTAGACAGGTTTTGCTCCCGCTTCAACACCTCGACAAAAACATTCCGGTAAAATTGTTTTGACCTCCAGCGTCGTTCACCTGACATTACCTTTCTTCTGACTGACTGTGCACTCTTACCCACATGATAGCGAATCACAAAGTGGTCGCTATGAGTGTAGTCCTCGCTCACCCTCCAATTATTGGTGCATCTGGTCTGGTCCATCCCTCTCTATGGTAGGTCCTAGTATTACCTACGTTCGCCAGGTCCACATTCAGCCTTGCAGGTGCTTCAAATAGTCTCTGTCCTCTGGAGTTGGTAAGGGAACTACCCCATTCCTGAGCCCTAGTATTGAAATCCCCCGCGAATATAACGGGGATTCGACCTGTGAGCACCTCGACTATCTTATTCGTCGTAGAGCTAAATTTCTCCAGGGTCTGCTACTTACGCTATGTCTAGCTTCTCTTCCACCGCCATCTATCGCAGAAGCTGTTGTGCTTCGTTACAGTGGTTGAGGTTGATTTGGAATACTTCCAAGCCCTTGGTATCGCTGCTTGCACCTTTTGGTAGGCTGGGCACCTTGGCTTGCCAGTTACATGGTCACCCGTGCAAATAAGACACCTCGCCGGCTTACTGCCGCTAGCCGCTATGTGACCAAATTCCCCGCATCCCCAGCATAATCCTCGTCTGTTAACTCCCTTGCAGTCAAACGACTTCTGGCCGTACTCCATGCATCGAAAGTATACCTCTGGTTGCTGTGAGATGGTTAGCTGTCAAACTGACTATACCACCTTTAGCCGCCTGCACACAAGTGCTGCGTTGGCAGCTACCACTGGAAGCCTCACTATTGCAACCTGTGCTCCGTATTTGGGAGAACCCTGTCTCAATCGGATCGAGATCTGAACTTCGCCGATCTTACACTGGTCGACTAGCGCTGTCCTGTCTTCATCTTCTGTCGTGATTTCGTAGAAGTTTTTGATACGGATGGTTACTTCGTGACATATCGCACGCACCTCCGTCTTCTTGCCTAGAACTTCCTCCGCTAGCACCTTGAAGGATGCACTCTTTGTTGCTGAACTTCATTTCAACTCAAGGATCATCTCACCGGAACGATTACGACGGATCCTCCTCACGTTTTCACCTAGTCTAGCAAGCTTGCCGTTGGTCCGCATCTCACAAAGCACGTCCGCGTACGTACCCTCTGGCGCCTTAACTACGATAGCTTCACCTTTTTCCCTTACGCGGCTTGGCTGCTTCTTGGTCTTGAGGCTTGTTTTCGTAGCTCTCTCCTGACGGTGTTTACGCATCACTGTCTGCCATTCGGAGGGCGCTCTCTCGTTGGCTCTGTCGTCCTTGCCTTTCAATTGGCCAAGGTCCTGTCGAACCATCGGGTCTCGGACCCGCTTCTTTAGGGTGCCAGGTCTTGGATCACCTGGCGACCCTTGTTTCCTCTTTACACTCTTAGAGCTCTGCGACGTAGTTCCACCTCCCCGTAGTGCAGAGTGGAAACGTGTCTACAGATTCGTCACCTGTAGATGTACGGCCAAGAGAACTACACGTCACACTTGGTACAGTCAGCTACCGACGGGCTGCGTGCCGAGTGGGACAAAAACGTGGTGCGACTGGGCACCTTGGTACCAGTGCTCACTTGCAAGAGGGAGGGGTCGTAACGTGTATCGGGTAGTCGCGACCCCGATATGCGGGACGACCAAATGTTCGAGCGGGTGTTGGTCGAATTCGCGCTTCGGGTGGTCCTAGCCCTGATTCGCGGATATGACCGACTCACGACGGGCAGAGGGGCCTTGTGCCGTAATATGTGGTGCCCATTGGATGGGCCTCAGGATGGGTCTCGAAGTGTCGAGACGGAGAAAAAGTGGGATTTGTGATTATCTCCAGACCCGAGGAGAGGCGAGTTGTTCTCGTCTCGAATTGGGTCAAGAGACGGAATGAACGAGGGCTCTCGAGACACGAGGAGAGACGGGTCAAGACGCCTCAATTTGTGTCAAGAGGGGGAATGTGAGAGGGCCTCGAGTCGTGAGGAAAGGCGGGTCATGACGTCACGAATTGTGACGAGAGGCCGCATGTGGGACTCGAGTCACGAGTAGCGGCTAACGGACTGCCAACCCGTAAGTCGTGAATCGTGACAAAGAGTGGAAGATGATTGCTGGTGTAGTACGAATAAAACGAGTATTTTGCCGTGGAGCGCATAGCGCGAGTATGGTCTCCCATCCCTGGGTACAGCCTTCGTTGCAGGTCCGGATGGGAATTATGGCCAGAGGCCCCAGGTGGATTTTATGGCGTAGGGATACATAGTATCATGAGTCGTCCAATTGCACCCATGGACCCAGAGTAGCAAACTGGGGGGACGCGGTGGCTCGCCGTGCCTTGGAATGCAATCCGTAAAAAGGATTTACCACCTGGGTGATCAACTAATAAAAAAAAACACTCTTAGAGCTTCTCGACGTAATGGGCTCATTCCTGACCGTTTGAACGAAGGCATCGATCCGTTTCGGGCGACTGGCATTCGCCTTAGAGGGTTTCTCTGCCTCTATTCCTCTAGTAGAAGCGCTGCCATTTAGCGCTCTTTCCAACTCTAGGACTGCTTTGTTTACTTCTGTAAAAAGAGCCATAGCATTTACAAGCTTGTCTTTGACCTCCTTATGAATGTTTTGCTTGCTCAAAACCAAGCTAGCCAAAGCCTTCATTTCTGTTTCGCTTCCTTCATTGTCTTCGGTACAGGAATTTTCTCCTTCTCTGGAGAGTTGACTGGCTCCCTTCCGCTACGGAGCTTTCTGGAGTTTCTACCAATAAGCAGCTGTGCGTGTGTATGTAAGGCGTATTGGAAAACCCAGGTCAAACGCCAGACACTGTCCGTTATTTTCTTGCTTCTAGGATGAGTAACCCATTAGGATGAGAATCCGATAAAATATTTACCTTGTTTCGCTTCAATGTTTGTATAAAGTGGTTCTGTATTATTTCGCCGGATAGATCGAGCATTTATGCCAGTGATAGGAAAGCAAACATATTATCTTTGGCGCAATGCCCATTTCAGCTCATTTTCGGCACATATTTAGCTCCAAGCGGTATTGAAATTTTGCAACCCTTCAATGCCTAGTGTTGTCCCTAGTGCATAGGTCGGCAACCTGCGGCTCGCGAGCCACATGCGGCTCTTTTGATGTAAAGCTGCGGCTCTTTAGTTAACTGCACTTATATTATATATATTTTAGAATAAAATGTTTATGAAATCGTGCTTAAGGGATAATTGAGTCTTGTGACCTGGCACACGGGTTTTCATAGGTGTAAAAGAGAATTTTAAAATTGCATCCGCTGTAGGAACAAGCGGAAAGGACCAATAATGGCGAAATTGCATTTTTAAAACCAAATTTTACAATTTTTTTTTATTTTGCTGTTTTTGAAGCAATAGCATAGGGATCAAGAATAAGTTTGCCATTAGTTTGCCATTTGATGCCAAGAATAACTGTTGTTTTAAAACAACAAAATTGAACTATCATCAGATTATTTATTTCCAAAACGTTTGTATATTTTTGAATCCATCGAAAACAAACACAGGAAAATCAAAAAAGTAGTTCTTAGACAGCCTCTGTTAAGTTTTCAAACAACGTAACCCTCATAAAATTTTATATTTTAAGCACTTGCAATGACTGTTTTGCCCTGAAAATTTATCAGTTGAAATTTCCTAAATCTAATTAGAATTTATCAATCATTTCGATTCAATAATCGATGGATAAAATGTAAAATTTTCAAAACTGAAAGAGAAATATCAAAAATTATGCTTTTCAATTCTGATTCTTGCAAATCCAAACTCAAAATTTAGTTCGAAATTTGAATATCTACAAGATCTAGTTCCGAGTTTTCAGTTCTGGATCGCCATTTTGAAGCTTGGCTAAACCTGAATTTCGCATGAGAATTAAGTTCAAGAATATCGAATCTTTTTTATCAAATTTTGAAAATTATCATAAATAATTTGAAAATTCATATGCATTTTTAAATTCATGGATCAAATGTTGTATGAAATGCAAAACAATGCTTGAACCAGGATTAAACATTATCTATCTGTTTAAAAATTCCAATGATTATTCGAATTTGAAACAAAAAATCTTTAACTAGCTACAGAATCCAAAATATGAAAACAGAATTACAATTATGATTTTGACAGTATGGAACCAGAATTTTTCTAATGAATTCAATCTTATTTAGAATTTAATATAAAGAACTGAGTTTCAATCCACAAGTGAGAAAAAATTGAAAAACTTTTGGAGAATTCTGAGCCTGGGATTAGTTTTTGAAGTTTTGGCATAAGTTCTAAGTTAAGTTTGTAACTCTCAAAGAACCTTACTCATTCATCCAAATTTGAATGGGAATAAAAAAAATGAGTGTAGAGTAAAACACCTCGTTCGCTTTTTTTGGACCCTCATGGGGGAGGGTTTAAACCCCCAAAACGCCCTCCATTCGTACGGCCATGCCATATTAGCTAGCATTCCAGTTTTAACCGAGGGTTGCCTAGATTTTCAAAGAAAAAATTGGGAGATGCCAGGTCCGGTCCGGTTTCCCGGATATCGATGAAAAAGGCCCAGTTTTGTCCAGGATTATTCACAATTGTACGTTTTCCAAATTTTCAACTTGTTTTTGCGAAATAAATTTGCATGCATTTTTATTAAATTTTAAAATAAGATTTGAATGTCGCTGATGTGCCTCATAAAAATAATTTTTTGTGTGTTTATTTTTCAGCTTATCTCATGCCTTTTTATGGAAAACGCGTAGATTTTTGCTGGATTTTCTCGGATATTAACCGATTTAAGCTTTAAATTTCGAAACCCAATGCCCGAATTTGCCCGGTCTGGATACGTACAGAAAAATTCTGGAAAGCCTACTCAATAAATAACCGGTTTAAAAAGTGAATAGATACATGAAATTTAAATACAAAATTCCAAAGGAATTAAAAATCACAAATTAAAGTTTGACAGCTTTTCGAACTCGTATCACCATTGAGAATGAACGAAAATTCCAATTCTGAAAATCTTTTTGAAAATTTAATCACAGGCTAAACATTTGATATTAATAACTAAATTGACATTTTAACCCCAAAGCAGTTGTTTTTATAATTACATTGTATGTGTTGAAAAAAAAAATGTCTTTGAACATATTTAAAATTTCATGATGCATTGCATATTTACCAAAAGCACACAAATTTTGAACGAAGTTTCAGTAACGGACATATTTTTTTTTTCATTTTCGATAAAGTGTTAACTACCGTTGATTTATTTTCATTCGTTTTTGTTTTGAAACCTTCTTGAACTGATTTTGCCAGTTGAAATGTACCTACTGTTTCTTTATTATTTTTCACGAATTTTCTATAAAGGTTTTAAATTTCATTATTCCAGATTAATACTGGTCAAAACACACTTTTATCCAATAAACTAAGCTTTAGCAAGCATTGATGCATAATATACAATGTATCGCATTAAATTTTTCATTCAATTGGACGCACAATACTAAAGAATCACATTTGACATTAAATGAGATTTTTAAATTTTCCAAATGCATAAAAATTCTATCACTTTACAGGAGCATAATTTCTGAAGATTAAAATTTTCGACTACATGAATTTTAGTTGAATTTTACCTCATACTTCAAGATTTTGGAAAGGATCAGCTAAATCTGGGAATTTCTTTAAAAGCTTGATAATTAATAACAATATTTCCTTATACTTTGTTTTTTTAAAAGCTTTTCTTTGTCGAAGAAATTATTAAAATTCTGCTTTTGTAAATATGTTCCAATCTTTCACAAGAAACATCCTAGAGTTAGAAGAAAACTCTAATGGCTTTAAAGTTATTTTTTTAATGCTACCCGATCAGGAGAGCATATCAAAATAATAACTCAAACGTATCTCACCAAGATATTTACATCTGATTCAGTTATAATTAAGTACTCCAAATTTTCGATTTTAAGTTTCTCCAATCTGAATTATATCTTATTCTGATTGACAAATTTGAATGGGGTTGAGCGCATATTCAATGATCAAAATTTTTTTCGGATTGTCCTAAAATAAAATGATTATATCTTATTTTGATATACGTACAACTTTTTCTGAAACACGGACATCGAAGTCAACGGCTCAAACCTTACATTAACGAGTTTTGCTCAACAGATTCATAAAATTGAATCAATCTTTTGGGGAACCAAAAATGGGGCATGGTTTTATCAAATAATGTGGTTTATTGACTTTCTACTAGAAAATTTTCTCGAAGCACTCATATCTTGATAAGTTATAATTTTGATATAATTGGTTCTGTCCAATCCCGATCAGGAGAGCATATCAAAATAATAACTCAAACGTATCTCACCAAGATATTTACATCTGATTCAGTTATAATTAATTACTCAAACATTTTGATTTAAAGGTTCTCCAATCTGAATTATATCTAATTCTGATTGACAGACTTGAATGGGGTTGAGCTCATTTTCAATGATAAAGACGTTTTTCGGATTGTCCTAAAATAAAATGATTATATCTAATTTTGATATACGTGCAACTTTTTCTGAAACACGGACATCGAAGTCAACAGCCCAAACTGTACTTTAATGAGTTTCGCTCAACAGATTCATAAAATTGAATCGAATTTTTGGGAAACCAAAAATGGAGCATGCCTAAAGCAAATAGGGTGGGTTACTGACATTCCACTAGAAAATTTTCTCGAAGCATTCATATCTTGATAAGTTATAATTTTGATAGGATTTGTTCTGCCAAATATCAAACTTTGCTATCTGAACGAGATATTATCTTGATAGGAGCATATCAAAAACTGATATAATTTAGCTATGATCGTATAGATTTTTTGATATAATTTGAGATATTTTAACATCCTACGAGTACTGAATTATAACTCATTTAGATAGAAAAAAAATAAGTATCAAAATATCTCATTTTGATATAATTTTGTTTTTCCCTCCTGATCGGGTAATTTTCATTGATTATTCATATATTTTGATTTTTTTTAAGGGGGGGGGGGGGGTTAGGGTCTAACATTTTCAAAAAATCGATTTTTTTATTTTTTTATTTTCTTATTGTAAAACATTTCAAGAATGTTGTGTCAAATTTTCAAGTCAATTGAAGCAAAACTGAAGAAGTTATAGGCCTTTATCTCCTCCTATCTAATACTGCAAGAAAGCAAGAGCAGAAACTTCAAACGCGTTTTTCTCGAAAGCACATTTTTAAAGTCCGTGGACATTGTCATTTGAAAACTACTTATCCGATTCTTATAAAATTTGGAACATATTTTCTATATATAAAATACCAGACCCCAACGTTTTTCTTTTTTGTTTTTTTTTACTTTGGGGAGATTTTACAGGTGAAAAATGGCGGATTTTTAAGTGAAAAATCGTAGTTTTTACTTCAAACAGCCACAAAAATTTCATAAAAATATTTTTAAGTTAAATAAAAACGTTGGGGTCCAGAAAAACATCTAATAAAAATATTTTGCTCTGATTTTTTGACTTCAGATGTTTCTGTGCTGAGATACAGTGTCCACCGCAAATCCTGTTTTCTAAAAGGCATCCTCGAAAATGCTCCTCCACCGGCTCATTTTTCAATATTTTTCTACGAGAAAATTACTAAATGTTCTTTTAACAATGCTTTGTATAATGCAAAAAATTTGAATACATTTGTTTGAACGATAGCTCCAGAAAAAATCGTGAAAATGGTGTTTTTTTATACCCGTTAGACCCTACCCCCCCCCCCTTAAACAAATACAACAAATCTGTGGCTCTTCCAGACTCTGAAATTTTGAAAATTTGAGATTTTTGACTCTTCCGACTCAAAAGGTTGCTGACCACTGCCCTTGTGGAAGTAATAATTATAAATAACCTTTCTCATTTAAAAAAAACCATGAGATTAAAAGTTTAAGGAGTGTTCTTGTACAACTCAATTCGAGGATAGTCTAAATAATGGATTGCGGTTCGATTTTGGCAACATTTTATATTGGAAAACTCTAGTTAGACTAAGTGTTGAAATCGGAAGATTACGTTATCTACAAAAAAAAAGAGAATTAAAACACACAAATCATGTTCAAAACATACAGGATGCGCAATCAGAATAAATCCGAATTGGAACGTCGATTAACTCCGCCATTTTTCTGCCGATTCCTCGTTTTCCAGATTTAACGGAAACATATACTTTTTATTTGTGGGCATATTTAAAAAGTAAAGTTCACGTCAGCAAACTGATAGCATTGAAGAACTTTAACTTGAATCTGCACTGGGGTATGACGCAATTAGAAGTTTGTTGGCTTGTTTCTTTATTCAGGCGCTCCCAAATAAAAAAAAAATCTGGGACCGACCGAAAATTCGACTTCTTTTCGTTTAGCCCTTCCACCTAATAACCATATTGAGAAGGGTTCATGAGATTTTCAGTAATTTACAGCTTTGAAAAGCAAAGTTAAAGCCGCCATCTTGGATTAATGATGGCGTCAAGCAACAAGTTTTTTTCCCACTATATGGGTCCTTTCACTCAATACTCATATTGTACAGATATTCATACCACTTCCAATGATTTGAATTTTATATATTTTTTTAAATTTCAACTCAAAAGTTGACACAAATGCCATTAGGATGGTAAAGTGTCGTTAAAAAAACTTAAAAAAAAACTCAAAACCAACACACATAACTTATCAAAAATGAGTGAAAATGGGAATTCCGATTCAAACATGTGTAATCTATCCTGAGCGTGCCCTGTTTTGTGTTTTATTGTAGTTTTAACAAAGCATTCATAGCTCTTTCAAAACAACTCAAACAGTATGTTTAATAAAAGCTTTATTAGCGATTTAAAAACTATCTGAAAAGAAATGGTCGAAACAAAAATAAATGCATTTTGCTTGATTATTATAAAATCGTCATGAAACGAGCTGCACAAAAAATTCCAGAATAAAACCGTAATAAAACTTTCTAACGCTAGAAGGTTTAATCTGTGTTACTTGGGCAGATTGTTTCCGACTGTTATTGATTTTCAGTTTCTTAAATTCAATCTTGAAATGCATTTCATTCGTTATTTTTTTAAATTTAAATTTCTAGCCATATATGGAATTGGCTTCTTAAGTGCCTAATGTCGAAACAGCGATGAAACTCTCATACTAGCCCACTTAAAGCGAGCCCCGCGCTTAGACGGGGATCTTTGGTCCATGCGATTTTCGATCGAAAAAAAGAGTTGACAGCAAGGTCCAAGAGTTTCAACCATTAAGGATTGATTTTTTGAGAAAAAAGACCTTTGTTAGGTTGAAGAGATGAAAAATTAAAAAAAAATGTGATAATTGTTATGAAACACGATAAGATTTTTTGGCAGAACAAAAGTTGTTTGTACCAAAACATAATTTCTGTAAAATTTTTCAACGAATAAATAAATTGGGTTTGAGAAAATTAAATCTGTTTTGTATGATTATGCATCTTTCTTGAGGGGCCGGCCAATCACGCCCTCAATTTCCCCTAAAGTTCAACAAACCATAAGATTGTTGCTCTTTTCAGATCAAAAATCTTAGCAGAGGGTTAAAAATCATAATGAGAACTTACATAGGAAAAGTTCCGTGAGCTGCATCAATGCCTTTGGAAAGAGAATCCAACAGATTTGAACAAACTGTTTTTTTCCTCAAGATTTCATACAGCATTCTGAATAGCACCTTCAATACCCTAAGGGCAACCGAAAGTAATTAAAGTTGACTGAGTCGCAAATATCGTTCCACTTGTTCCGCTTCATTAAAACATCTATTCCTGAGATAGCGCAAATGTGTGACTCCATATGGGAGTCTCAAGCTTCAAATTGAAGCTTGCACTCCTGCGTGCTCTAATCACGGAAAAGTCATTCACCGTACTCTACCATCATTTGTGTTCCATCGATACAAGAGCTCACGTGTGGGAGTGGTACTTTGCCGTAATTAAAAAGGAAACTATCCAGCCACCCGCCCACGAAAGGCGCACCATGGACTGGGATTTCATTAGAGCTTGGCCCAGATAGTGAAGCCAATTGTGTATTTCCAAGCTTAAAAAACGGCAAAAAGTCAAGTGAAAAGACGGTGCTCTGAGACAGGTTGGTTGATGAAAAAAAAGAACCCTGGTAGAAGCACTAAATACGGCGTTTGCAAGAACGGGAAATCAACTAAGTGACTATAATGGAGGCCTTGAAAAGTGAGGCCAATGGTACTCTTTGATCAAATCCGGGTTCAGAAATGATCAGAATTGAAACTGTTGCAGTCGTCGTCGAAAATTGAGACTTTTTCCATAGAAAAGATAATATCCAACGCCTTGATGTAGGCAACACTTAGTTTTGGATTTGATCGAGATGTGAAGCTTTTTGAAAAATCAATACCGACATGTAATTTTTATCACTTTTATTAAATTTCTTAATGAAGGTGTTTTCCACTAATAAAGGGTTAATTTGGTCCTCACTTGTTGAACCAAAGTGAATTCAATAATTTAAAAAAATATATATTTTCAAATCATTTTCTCCATCGCACTGCAACAATGTTCGCCAACAAATGGCTCCGCTACTCGCCAGTAACGATTATTGGTCCAATAATCGTGGTTCCGGCCATCGGATGGTCAGGATATGACCAACCGTAAATGGTTTTCTAAAGTGCAATACAAACAAACATAAAACTCAAATGGGCCGAGGACCGGGGATGAAAAAAAAGCAAACAGCTATAGAGATCCAGAGAGCGCAAACCGTTGAAAGTGCACTAGAGCATTTCTTAATCCTTGGAATCGTTGCAAAGACTACTAAATCGGATGCTGGGGGATTCTTGAACATTTAGGTGAAATCATTCCGATGGAGGATTTAGTTTTTTTCTCTGTGCAAAGAAACAAACAAAGATATCCATTAGTAAGAATCATTACATAAAACGGTATAGTCTAGCTCAGTGGTCGGCAACCTTTCGACCTTTTGACAGGAGGGAAAATTTACGAATTTAAGGAAGTTCCAAATTTGAGGCACATTTAAAAAATTTGAACCTTGGTGCAATTCCTTACGAATGAATTTTCTCACATACAAAAAAGACTTTCGATGTGTGAAAAGAAAATTAAACTTTAAAATTATTCAGATCATTATTTACATTTATATAACCATGCGCAACTACAAGTGATACAGCACTAGAAAAGAAAAAAACGTAGTGTTGAACTCAATTCTCAATACGAAATGTTAAATTGATACCTACTCAATATCATTTTCGTAAATAAAAATTACAAAAATGACAAAAATGACAAAAATGACAAAAATGACATAAATGACAAAAATGACAAAAATGACAAAAATGAAAAAAATGACATAAATGACAAAAATGACAAAAATGAAAAAAATTAAAAAAAAGAAAAATATGAAAAAAATGACAAAAATGACAAAAATAACAAAAATGACAAAAATGACAAAAATGACAAAAATGACAAAAATGACAAAAATAACAAAAATGACAAAAATGACAAAAATGACAAAAATGACAAAAATTACAAAAATAAAAAAAATGACAAAAATGACAAAAATGACAAAAATGACAAAAATGACAAAAATGACAAAAATGACAAAAATGACAAAAATGACAAAAATGACAAAAATGACAAAAATGACAAAAATGACAAAAATGACAAAAATGACAAAAATGACAAAAATGACAAAAATGACAAAAATGACAAAAATGACAAAAATGACAAAAATGACAAAAATGACAAAAATGACAAAAATGACAAAAATGACAAAAATGACAAAAATGACAAAAATGACAAAAATGACAAAAATGACAAAAATGACAAAAATGACAAAAATGACAAAAATGACAAAAATGACAAAAATGACAAAAATGACAAAAATGACAAAAATGACAAAAATGACAAAAATGACAAAAATGACAAAAATGACAAAAATGACAAAAATGCCAAAAATGCCAAAAATGACAAAAATCACAAAAATGACAAAAATGACAAAAATGACAAAAATGACAAAAATGACAAAAATGACAAAAATGACAAAAATAACAAAAATAACAAAAATGACAAAAATGACAAAAATGACAAAAATGACGAAAATGACAAAAATGACAAAAATGAAAAAATGACAAAAATGACAAAAATGACAAAAATGACAAAAATGACAAAAATGACAAAAATGACAAAAATGACAAAAATGACAAAAATGACAAAAATGACAAAAATGACAAAAATGACAAAAATGACAAAAATGACAAAAATGACAAAAATGACAAAAATGATAAAAATGACAAAAATGACAAAAATGACAAAAATGACAAAAATGACAAAAATGACAAAAATGACAAAAATGACAAAAATGACAAAAATGACAAAAATGACAAAAATGACAAAAATGACAAAAATGACAAAAATGACAAAAATGACAAAAATGACAAAAATGACAAAAATGACAAAAATGACAAAAATGACAAAAATGACAAAAATGACAAAAATGACAAAAATGACAAAAATGACAAAAATGACAAAAATGACAAAAATGACAAAAATGACAAAAATGACAAAAATGACAAAAATGACAAAAATGACAAAAATGACAAAAATGACAAAAATGACAAAAATGACAAAAATGACAAATATGACAAAAATGACAAAAATGACAAAAATGACAAAAATGACAAAAATGACAAAAATGACAAAAATGACAAAAATGACAAAAATGACAAAAATGACAAAAATGACAAAAATGACAAAAATGACAAAAATGACAAAAATGACAAAAATGACAAAAATGACAAAAATGACAAAAATGACAAAAATGACAAAAATGACAAAAATGACAAAAATGACAAAAATGACAAAAATGACAAAAATGACAAAAATGACAAAAATGACAAAAATGACAAAAATGACAAAAATGACAAAAATGACAAAAATGACAAAAATGACAAAAATGACAAAAATGACAAAAATGACAAAAATGACAAAAATGACAAAAATGACAAAAATGACAAAAATGACAAAAATGACAAAAATGACAAAAATGACAAAAATGACAAAAATGACAAAAATGACAAAAATGACAAAAATGACAAAAATGACAAAAATGACAAAAATGACAAAAATGACAAAAATGACAAAAATGACAAAAATGACAAAAATGACAAAAATGACAAAAATGACAAAAATGACAAAAATGACAAAAATGACAAAAATGACAAAAATGACAAAAATGACAAAAATTATAAAAGTTACAAAATTACCAAAACTACAAAGATTACAAAAAATACAAAATTTAAAAAATTACAAAATTTACAAAAATTACAAAAATTACAAAAACTACAAAAATTACAAAAATTACAAAAATTACAAAATTCACAAAAATTACAAAAATTACAAAATTTACAAAAATGACAAAAATTACAAAAATTACAAAAATTACAAAAATTACAAAAATTACAAAAATTACAAAAATTACAAAAATTACAAAAATTACAAAAATTACAAAAATTACAAAAATTACAAAAATTACAAAAATTACAAAAATTACAAAAATTACAAAAATTACAAAAATTACAAAAATTACAAAAATTACAAAAATTACAAAAATTACAAAAATTACAAAAATTACAAAAATTACAAAAATTACAAAAATTACAAAAATTACAAAAATTACAAAAATTACAAAAATTACAAAAATTACAAAAATTACAAAAATTACAAAAAATTACAAAAATTACAAAAATTACAAAAAAATACAAAAATTACAAAAAATACAAAAATTACAAAATATACAAAAATTGCAAAAATTTCAAAAATTTCAAAAATTCCAAAAATTACAAAAATTACAAAAATTACAAAAATCACAAAAATTACAAAAATTACAAAAATTACAAAAATCACAAAAATTACAAAAATTACAAAAATTACAAAAATTACAAAAATTACAAAAATTACAAAAATTACAAAAATTACAAAAATTACAAAAATTACAAAAATTACAAAAATTACAAAAATTACAAAAATTACAAAAATTACAAAATTTACAAAAATTACAAAAATTACAAAAATGACAAAAATTACTAAAATTACAAAAATTACAAAAATTACAAAAATTACAAAAATTACAAAAATTACAAAAATTACAAAAATTACAAAAATTACAAAAATTACAAAAATTACAAAAATTACAAAAATTACAAAAATTACAAAAATTACAAAAATTACAAAAATTACAAAAATTACAAAAATTACAAAAATTACAAAAATTACAAAAATTACAAAAATTACAAAAATTACAAAAATTACAAAAATTACAAAAATGACTAAAATTACAAAAATTACAAAAATTACAAAAATGACAAAAACTACAAAAAATACAAAAATTACAAAAATTACAAAAATGACAAAAATGACAAAAATGACAAAAATGAAAAAAATGACAAAAATGACAAAAATTATAAAAGTTACAAAATTACCAAAACTACAAAGATTACAAAAAATACAAAATTTACAAAAATTACAAAATTTACAAAAATTTCAAAAATTACAAAAACTACAAAAATTACAAAAATTACAAAAATGACAAAAATGACAAAAATGACAAAAATTACAAAAATTACAAAAATTACAAAAATTACAAAAATTACAAAAATTACAAAAATTACAAAAATTACAAAAATTACAAAAATTACAAAAATTACAAAAATTACAAAAATTACAAAAATTACAAAAATTACAAAAATTACAAAAATTACAAAAATTACAAAAATGACAAAAATTACAAAAATTACAAAAATTACAAAAATTACAAAAATTACAAAAATTACAAAAATTACAAAAATTACAAAAATTACAAAAATTACAAAAATTACAAAAATTACAAAAATTACAAAAATTACAAAAATTACAAAAATTACAAAAATTACAAAAATTACTAAAATTACAAAAATTACAAAAATTACAAAAAATACAAAAATTACAAAAATTACAAAAATTACAAAAATTACAAAAATTACAAAAATTACAAAAATTACAAAAATTACAAAAATTACAAAAATTACAAAAATTACAAAAATTACAAAAATAACAAAATTTACAAAAATTACAAAAATGACAAAAAAAAACAAATACGACCAATTCTTCAAACATATAGGGTAAAGGACCCTAAGACAACGGCTTAAGGAAGCTTTTTTCATTATTTGAATAGAATTGTCTTCCACGTTGGTTTAAAACTGATGTTTAGTAATTGAACTATATTTCTAATACTGTTTTAAGAAACTATGAAGGAAATAGATCAATCCATTACGTACTTTTTAGTCAATTTATGATTATTTTCCTCATTCAAGTTCCTTCATTGTCGTACCAGGTTCCTAATTCCGTCGTACAAGGAGACCGAAATTGTCTCAATTTATTCCATCCTCTTCAGAAATACATTTAAAATTTTGCGGTTGCGGTTCAGGCAATTGGCATTAACTTACATCGAACGGATCAACCGCACAGGATAACAGCAGAAGTTCTTTCAAGTAACCAGTCGCAATAAGCCATGAAACTAGGATAGCTTTATTGTAAACAGGTCTACCATTGCTTGGCTAATGCATCTGCAGGCAGCAAAATATTATACCTTCTATTCAATTATACCGAAATTGTCTCAAACTATTCCTCCCTTATAAGGTATAGATTTGAAATTTTGCGGTTACGGTTCATGCAAATGCTATTATTTACTTCGCACGGATCAACCGCGCAGCATAACGGCAAAGTTCGAATGAGATCTAAGTCGCAATAAAATGGTCTTGCCAAGAAATCTCAAGGTAGCGTTACTGTAGCTAGGTACCATTGCTTGGCTAAGGCAATTGCAGGCAGCACAATATTAGACCTTACAAATTGAATCCACCCTGCAAATGTATTTTCTACCAACACACTCTCCAACGGACAGGGCTGCCATGATCCAGGATTTGTCTGTAAGATAAAATTACATAACATTCATACAGACATTTAACACAAATTACAATGCACAAATTTACGCAGAAACTACCCATATTTAAAGAACATCAACTTTTTTAATAGAACTATATGTTTTTCTACGTAATGAGACTGAATAGTAAGACATTTGAGGAGAGGCAGAATCACATTTGCATTTTGTCAACATGTGTATTCTTATCCAGGTGGGAACCCTGGCGAAGGATATCGAAACAAAGCAACGCCACGTTGATGCGTGTAATGCGCATTAGACTGGTTCAGCTCATCTATTCGAGTTTTTTTTTACGAGCGATAAAACTTTTCGACTTTTTCATTAAAACTGTAATATATCAAAAATGACAAAACATCTTTTGTTGAAAATTCACTGAGAATTTATAAAATATGAAGCAAACATGAGTCAAGTTTTAAAACTTAAATGGTAGGAATCAGCATAAAAAAGGGGTTCGGTTTTGTTTTATTTTGAACGACTTTATGTACAAAAAATCATATCTTCCGATTTTTTTTTTATCCAAACTTGTATTGAGATCCAAACCAGAGACTCGTGAACTCTTTTTTCAAAGTTTAAATTATTCATTCATCTGAATTCTCTTGTCATTTTGAACTTCAACGGGAGTTTATTGCATCGATTTTCCATGCATCGTCAAAATTCAATAGAAATCGAGGTTATCGGTCCAGGAATTGATTTTTTTTTCCTCGAGTAGTTATTGATTCCCATTTAGAGAATTTCTGAAAACTGTAGAAGTTTAAGTTTTAGTTTTCAAGGATCTCTCAGTGAACATTCTGTAGAGCAAAGCGTTTGGTCGTATGTAAGATATTGCAGTTTGAATGAAAGAAGTTGAAAAAGTCTTATTTTCATATAATTGATGTATTTAATGTTTCAAATACTTGAGAGAGGTTTAGTGTCATCAAATAATCGAACCAAAAATAATCAAATCTTAAAATATAAAATTATGAAGAAATGTCATTGGAGTTGAACGTTGGAAATGTGTAAAGTTGGAGATATTCTTGCGTGCACTCAAACGTCTATTAAATATTGCACGGTACTGGTAGTAAATAATTTGTAAAACACCAACCACTTAGCTTAAAAAAGCCATCAATTCTATGTTCATTTAAAACCATGCATTATAAGCAATGCTGAATACATTCAAGTAATTTATTAATATAAAAAGACTTTTTGCACTTATCTCCCAGCGCATCTAGTTCCTAGCTTTAAAATTACTTTATTGTGTTGTGATTACTTAGAAATCAATTATGTTCATTCTCTATGAGTCCGACTGTGGTCAGCAAAAAATAGTAAAAATGAACCGGTCTAATTCCAATTCTTGCAAAACGGTTTCCTATTCCTGTCGCAAAATTACGACGAATTATGGGGGCCGAGCGATTCGATTTCAATCGAATATTGACAAATTTATATAGTTCAGATTAGTTTGAAATCATTTTTCCAATTTTATTTCAACACTTTTCTGTTGAATTTGATGATTTTGATTGTTATATGCATTGACAGGAAGCGTTAAATCAAAGAAACACGTTGGGGGGATCACTAAGTTCGTCTTTCAATATGGCGGAGTGTGCCAATAATTAATTTCACTTCGAGATTTCAAAATCAAATATCTCAAAAAATAGTTTTAAAAGTGACAAATTTTTGATAGAAAATGAATTCACAGGCGTAAGTTTATCATGTGAAGTAGCCCATTAAAGTGGAAAGTTATTTTTCGGCTCTAAAACATGCATTCATTAATTAAGACGAATAAGAGGGATACGACGGAGGAGGGTACACCTACCCTACCTACAAGGCTATAAACATATCGAAAGATTGTGGGATCCGTATTGATGATAGGAGCTTATTGATAGATCCAGAATAAATTAATGTGTTGTTTTCATTACACGTTGAATATCCTCTAGGAACTTATCAACAAACCTTATTTGACCTGTAGTATTCGACAAAACATTTTAACGAAAAAAGCCATAGATTTTATTGCGATAGATTTCGTCACATTCAGTCGATTAACGAGTCTAGGAGAGTAAGGTTTTGTTTGAAAGAACATAGAAAATTAGGTAAAAAAGTGAAATTAAATGAAAAATAACGATGGCTTATGAAGAAGCTCCTGAAAATTGATAATTGGCAGATTTTTAATTTTTAATTTTGTGCTTTTAAAAAATATTTGTTGTTTAGAATCATTTGTCAAGTAGCATAATTAAAGATTGTTGAAAGAACGAATAAGTTGATCATTTAAAAAAAAAAACAAAACAGATGTAAAAAATTGAAAACTATCTTTTAATCAATATTTTCTCAAATCAAATTATAAAGTTTCGTGGTTTGTAAATGTATCAAAAGTTTGAAATTTGTACATTAATGAAATGGCGGTAAAGAATTTTCGGAATTACCATTAAACATTTGAATTTGTTTCACTTCTTGGATTTTAAAAGAAACAGAAGAGAAATGTAAACTTAATCCGTCTATTAACGCTCTTTCCCAATCTTCTCTGCAGTTAACGTTTTTTATTCGATTTTCTTTATTTACTGAACTTTGACATTTTCGAAAATCACCCCCCCCCCCCCCCTAATGCGAGCTCTAGGACCGCACCTTTCAGGAGTTTCCAGCAAATCAAGCATTAAGGAAGTATTTTCTTCGCATTTAAAAAAAAATGTAAAAGCTTCCAAAGGGGAAGGACAAACGTTTCTTAGATTTATCAAAATTTACATAAAAAATACATAAATTATCAGTTTTTGGAAGAAAATTAGCAAAAATTTCATAATAAGAAGAAAGTTAAGAAAATCATTTAATTTTTTTTTAAATTGTAAGTTTTCTCGAGCTTTGTTGGGAATAAAATGAATAAAATCAGGTAACCTGGAATGCTTACTGAAAGTATAAGTATAAGTATATGTATAAGTATAAGTATAAGTATAAGTATAAGTATAAGTATAAGTATAAGTATAAGTATAAGTATAAGTATAAGTATAAGTATAAGTATAAGTATAAGTATAAGTATAAGTATAAGTATAAGTATAAGTATAAGTATAAGTATAAGTATAAGTATAAGTATAAGTATAAGTATAAGTATAAGTATAAGTATAAGTATAAGTATAAGTATAAGTATAAGTATAAGTATAAGTATAAGTATAAGTATAAGTATAAGTATAAGTATAAGTGTATAAGTATAAGTATAAGTATAAGTATAAGTATAAGTATAAGTATAAGTATAAGTATAAGTGTATAAGTATAAGTATAAGTATAAGTATAAGTATAAGTATAAGTATAAGTATAAGTATAAGTATAAGTATAAGTATAAGTATAAGTATAAGTATAAGTATAAGTATAAGTATAAGTATAAGTATAAGTATGATTTTTTTTTATTATAGTCGTTTAACCACCTTTATGGCATTCGCGACGTTGCAGTTGCAGTTTTCTCTCGGACTTGAACTCGCGGACATTGGCTCATGAGGAAACTGATTGCCAACTAAGCTATATTACAACATTTTTTTTATTTTTTATCGAAAAATCCTGAAAAACACTATTTTTTTCATCACCTTTGTTGCACTAAATTTCACGTCATTTTAACCGGCATAACTATACAATGACCTGTTTTCGGGGCTTACTCTTTAATATTTATTTTTGACGGTCGCCATTGACCAGATAATGTTATACTTATTCACAGATTTTGGATTGATTCGTGTTAATAACCACCTAAAAAAATATTCATTTGGAAAAAAATTTTAAATCGCATCAATAGAAGCCAATCGAGATTGTCTTGAAGTTGAATATAATCCTCAAAAGTTCTTCCACTATAGTTAAACGTATTTTTCCTTTTTTCAGGATCGTGGCCGCTCGGATGGATTCTGTGTGATATATGGATCTCATTAGATGTTCTACTGTGTACGGCGTCAATCCTTAGCTTATGTGCAATTAGTATAGATAGGTAAGTGGCTTTCCTGCATTTCGAGAAGAATAACAATATTGTTTACAAAGTTCCGGTATCATTACCTCTTCTCACTTGACCGATGATGGGTGGAAAACATTCCAGTCAAACTGTTCGGAAAACACCATACTGGGATGCATTGGTGAGGAATAGCTTTCCAAAGTGGTAGATAATTAACAAAAAAAAATAGTAAATGCTCTCGTTTCCTATATCCTGTATTATATTGGAAAGTGAGAGATGAAGATCAAGATATTTATCTTCAAAGATAAGAATTAACCGGAAAAGATTGACAAAATATACCATATTATCCAAGTTACATATATGGCGTATTTCTCGGTATGAATCATTTATACTTGCTTAGGAAGCTTTTAAAACCATAAATAACCATAATTTCTCTCAAATGATTTTCACAACAGCAAAAGTACTAGTTAAAACCATGGGGCGTTCAAAAGGCTTAAACAAGAGATTTTCAGCAACACTAGTATAACATTTTTGTTCTTGGCAAATTTTTAGTAATTTTGATTTTTTTTTCTAAGGAGTTTAGAATCATTCAAAAATATCACAGTTAAATTATTGAGATTTTATATTCTGGAAACAGGCTGAAAACTGAAAGGCTGAAAACTGAAAGGCTGAAATATTCAAAAAAAATAAAATCAAAATTGTCATTTTAGTCATATTTGTCATTTCTGTCATTTTTGTCATTTTTGTCATTTTTGTCATTTTTGTCATTTTTGTCATTTTTGTCATTTTTGTCATTTTTGTCATTTTTGTCATTTTTGTCATTTTTGTCATTTTTGTCATTTTTGTCATTTTTGTCATTTTTGTCATTTTTGTCATTTTTGTCATTTTTGTCATTTTTGTCATTTTTGTCATTTTTGTCATTTTTGTCATTTTTGTCATTTTTGTCATTTTTGTCATTTTTGTCATTTTTGTCATTTTTGTCATTTTTGTCATTTTTGTCATTTTTGTCATTTTTGTCATTTTTGTCATTTTTGTCATTTTTGTCATTTTTGTCATTTTTGTCATTTTTGTCATTTTTGTCATTTTTGTCATTTTTGTCATTTTTGTCATTTTTGTCATTTTTGTCATTTTTGTCATTTTTGTCATTTTTGTCATTTTTGTCATTTTTGTCATTTTTGTCATTTTTGTCATTTTTGTCATTTCTGTCATTTTTGTCATTTTTGTCATTTTTGTCATTTTTGTCATTTTTGTCATTTATGTCATTTTTGTCATTTTTGTCATTGTTCGCGCACATAAGGGCGATTCCGGGTTTGGTCGCGGTCCAGAACTTTCAATTTTCATGCAGGTTTCGGGATGGAGGCCACTGAATTTACTCGCGGGGATATAATCACTAAAAAGTCCAACTGTTTTAACTTTTTATTTTAGATAGAAAACACTTTAATTTGCGGACCAGTAAATACACGAGTTTATTTCGGTGGTAAAGTTCACGCGGCGGTGGTATATTCGGGACTGGTTTATTCTACTATCTTATACTCAGTAGAACCTAGCTACCTAGCACTTATTGTTTCAGAAGGCCTTTTCGTGAGTGCCTTCTTATCTACCTAAGTAGACAAAAGGGTCTACTCTGATCTCGAAGAGTACAACGAGACCAGTAGTAGTGGACTAGGGTGGCTACAATAATTTGGCTTTAACATACGCCGGCCGCCTTGGAATCTATCTGATTTCAAAAACATCTACGAAAAATTTAAATCAGGTTTTCACCTCCTAGCTTGACTATTTGCTGGTATTGATATTTAGATTGAGCTTCCTTATTTAACAATTTATCAATAAGAGCTAACATTCAAAAAATTTGAATCATCTTGGATTCTTTCAATTTCACAAATGTACAATAGTTGCATAGATGCATTTCTAAAACTGCACTCGTTGCATTTTCGCCTCCTCGTTGCTTCACTGCTGGAACGGACCTGGGGTGCCACGCTGGATTGCTGGCTAGACAGGACCTCAATGTGGACTGTATATGACCTTTGTGCTGCTGTTGCTTCGTCAGTGGTGGGCACCGTCTTCTGCTTCGATATGATTATCTGCTTGGGACACCGAACGGACCTTTCGATGCTGTGTGGATTGGATTCTTTGGACCTTCTTCTGGTTCCGGACTCGGACCGGCTTAAATTCCGACGACCTTCTGGACCTGGACTCGGACTGCCTTGGATTCTGACCTTCTTCGGGCTCTGGGGTGTTACGACCATCGGTGGGACCACTTCCGGGAACAGCGGACGCCTCATCAATCGCCACATGAAATCATAGGGAGCTTTTTAATAGGAAATAATTAACATTTAAGCGACTTGCCTGGAACGGAGGCCCAAAAGCCTCCGCTTCCACCCCCTGCTGCTGTGACGACGCTCGATGGCTCTGAGATTGGTGAAGTGATGCTGATGTCGTGGAGATGTCGAGGTGATGTCGCTGTGAAGGCCTCGCTTGGATGTTGGCTGGAGAGGTAACGGTTAGCTTTACCGTCTTCGATTGCTGATAGTTTGACCTGATAAGAACCGTACTCTGGAGATGGTACAAGAACATTTCACGTTGCTTGAAGGTTGATCATTCCCCCGAACAGCGTGCGTGATTATCAAACTCAATCTGCAGAAATTCAAAAAGGAAACCAAACGATTCACAGGACACCACATATCGACCATGCATTTTTCCGAAAGTTGAGCCCTCATGCTTGAACCAGGAGTGTAGTGTTCGGTGTGGATTACGGTGTTCTCTTGGCAACTTCTTCGGCGGATGGACCCGACCCGGCGGGTCCGGGTGGAGGACAACTGGAGGACGAAACATTCTCTGAGCTTTTTCGAATATCATTATAAAAAAAATACTTAACTGGACTGCGGGAGCCATCCGACTCCCGCAGGTGCTCCAGCACCTTCGTTGGAGGAGAATTAATTCTCCCCATCGGCGTTTGGAGGGTTGTTCGGCATTGGAAGAACGCATATCTTGGAGATCGCTCTTCCGTAGATGCCGTCTTTCGTTCGCACATTTACGACTCGGATATTTCCATCAGGACCTCGGAAAACGTCGGTGACTCGTCCCAATGGCCATCGCAATGGCGGTATTTGCTCGTTGACTATCAGCACCATCGTACCTTTGGAGATGTTGTCCCTTTTTCTGGTCCACTTGGTTCTGGTTTGGAGATCTGAGAGGTATAGTTTGGACCATTTCTTCCAAACTAACTGGGTATACTTCGTCGACTTCTGCCACATGCTCAGACGGTTGTCTGAGGTATCCTCCAGATCTGGTTCTTCAAGAGCAATAAGCGGACGTTGTGTTAAGAAATGCCCAGGAGTGAGGGCCTCGAAATCGTCAGGATCATCGCTCAAGGGGGTAAGAGGGCGTGAATTCAAAACCGCTTCCGTTTGAGCCAAAACCGTAGTCATTTCGTCGTATCGCAGAATTCTGGATCCAATCGTTCTTTTGAAAGCGTTTTTGAAGGATTTCACCGCCGCTTCCCACAATCCCCCAAAATTTGGTGACCGGGCAGGGATGAATTGGAAGTTAATATCTTCTTGGTAAGCTTGCGTCGTCACACCATCTTGGAACTGCTGGCTTCGGAACAGCCGTTGAAGATCCGCAATCTCTCGACTAGCCCCGACAAAGTTCCTCCCATTGTCGCACATGATGAGATTCGGTTTTCCTCGTCTGCCAACAAATCTCTTCAAGGCTCCCAAAAAACTTCCGGTACTGAGGTCAGCGTTTAGCTCCAAGTGGACTGCCTTGGTAACTAGGCACACGAAAATGGATACGAAGCACTTGATCGGAGAACCACGACGATGGGGATAAGTCAGCGCAAATGGGCCGCAGTAATCTACTCCCACTTTCAGAAATGGGGGTGCTGGATTGACGCGTACTGGTGGTAGATCTGCCATAAGCTGTTCGAGAATCTTCGGTTTTGCTCTGAAGCATGGGATGCAACTATGGATGGTTTTCCGCGCCAAACCGCGAAGACTGGTAATCCAGAATTTTCCGCGAACACTGGCGATAAGAAGCTGCTGCCCAGCGTGGTAGAGGGAATCGTGATAGTGTTGGACAATCATGGCAGAAAGCGGATGGTGGTGGTCCAGAATCATTGGATGCTTACGACTTTCAGACACAGGGGCATTCGCTAACCGGCCGCCGACCAAAAGTATTCCGTCTACGAGATGTGGATTTAACCTACAAATCCTCGATGAAGTTCTTACTTCCTTTGATTTGTCCAAATCTTTAATTTCTTGGCTAAAGCATTCGCTTTGAGCCACTTTGACCAGGATTTTCTTTGCTCCATTGAGCTCTTCGAAGGAAAGATTGCTCGTCTTTCGAGATGTTCGATTCTTCTTTTGAGAAGTGGCGGAAACGTTGAAACCAGGATACTAAGCGCACTAACTGCGAGAACTTAGACTTCAAAGAAAACAATTCATTTGGTTCAACGCTTTGAATGGGCAACGATACGGATACTTTTTCTTCTAACGTAGTTTTATCGAACTGTTCTGGTGTCATTTCAGTCACCTCAGGCCAAGTGTCACGGGTTTGCTTCAACCAAAGTGGCCCTTCAAACCAAAGCGGCTGATATTGGAGTTGAACGGGAGTCATCCCACGGGAAATGATGTCAGCCGGGTTTTCAGAACCAGGAACATGATGCCAGCTTCCCTTTTTCGTCAAATGCTGGATTTCGGAGACCCGGTTTGCCACAAAGGCTTGCCAGCGAGATGGAACGGATGCCAACCAACACTTCACGATAGTAGAATCAGTCCAAAAAAAGCTCTGCACGTCAATGGACGTAGCTTTGCAAAATTTCTCGTACAAATGACTCAACAAGAGTGCAGACGATAGTTCAAGCCTGGGAATGGACTGCTTTCGTTTTTTCCTTTTGAGATCTTCAATCGGAGCGACTCTGGACTTGGATAACAATAATCGCACCGAGGCGGAACCATCTTCGTGGATGCAACGTAGATACAGGCATCCTCCGTACGCCTTCTCCGAGGCGTCACAAAATCCGTGTAGTTGTGCCTCACAAATTCGAGCGAATCCTACCCAGCGTGGAATCGAAAAACTATCGAGTGACGAAAAGTTTGTACGGTATTCTACCCAGAAGTTCTACATGCCTTCTGTCAAGGGCTCATCCCAGCCGCACTGGATCTGCCAAAGCGATTGGATGAAGATCTTGGCTTGCACGATTACCGGACCTACCAGTCCAAGAGGATCAAACAATTTTGAGGCATCCGATAAAACAATTCTTTTTGTGATTATGGATGCGGAATTCCACTTAGGCGGGCGAAAACGGAATAGATCCGTGCTAGGCTCCCAAACCAGGCCAAGGGTGGTTACGGTGGATGAGGAATCCAGCTCTAGCGTACTTCCACTACTTCGTAGTTCAGCTGGAATCTCGGCCAATATCTCTTCATAATTCGAATTGAATTTACGTAACACAAATCCAACAGAACTTAAAAGATCGGTTAGCTCTCTTACCGCTCGTTTCCCTTCTTCTGGGGTATCTGTGCAGACCTGTCCGGAACTCTGAAGCCCGGAATTGGCACTGGTGGCCCACCGAATCACTTACAGCCGCGGGAATCGCACACACTACTCGGCTGGCTCGCTTGTTCGCCGACTGACTGACCCGCGTACACACTCGTGTTGAATGACGAAGTGTCGGTTTTATCCATTCACACATCCCCCTCCTATCCCAAAAAAAATATGATTGAAAATATTGAAAAAAAAAATACTATCTCACACATTTTAAATAGTTTTTCTCAAATTTTTTCCAAGACCGCAAACTCAAGGAATTGACAGAGTGTATGTAAGCAAGGTTTTTGAATGTTGAGCTGCATTTAGAGTGATAATGCACAATAGGTTATCTTATCTCAACACTCTCGCAATTTCTTTAGAGAACTCTCTCAAACATTAAACAGATTCACATTCAAAAATCTTATACCGTATTTTTTTTCACCTGGAGGCAAACTAGAGGCAACCTACACAGTAAACGAAAATTACCGAGTTCGGTAATTTTTTTACCGAAATCCTAACATGTGTAAATCGGTAAACTGTTCGGTAATTTTTTCGGTAAAAAATAACCGAACATCGGTAAATAAAGAATCGATTTACCGATGTTCGTTTATTTTTTACCGAAAAAATTACCGAACAGTTTACCGATTTACACATGTTAGGATTTCGGTAAAAAAATTACCGAACTCGGTAATTTTCGTTTACTGTGTAGGTTCGCTCTAACTGCTGTCATCGTGCTCATTTATTGCTCGAGAGGCAACCTAGGTTCGCTCGAAAAAGGGACGGAGTCGCCCTGAGAAAAAAGTCAGTTTTGCGAGAAGTTCACCAATACTCTCAACGTTGTTGTCAAAACATTAAACAGCTGTTTTTGGCTGAAAACAAAACAGTTGAAATAATGAACGGGCAAATGATTATTGCCGCGATTTTGAACCTCTCAGCCAAGCAAAATCGTACTATCTGCAGTCCAGTGCAATCCGGACACGAAAAACGGCAATCCGGATGTGAAGAACCGAATGAAGAAATCCAGAAGGGAGAACAAAATGACAGCTGCATGTAAACATTGCGCTCGTTCTCACGCACACCTACGTATGGAATAACTCGAAACCCGAAACTTGCTTTTTTATTCTGACGGTTCCAGAGCCAAATCCGGAATCAAAAAAAAATACGCCATTAATGAGAGGTAAAAAAACCAACAAAAGACCTGACATCATTTTTAACTCTATTGACAGACTTTTTAATGCTATTTAGGTTGCAATACGATAGTTTAAGGTAATTTCTTACTCACTTTGCATGATAATCATCGGAAAATCTTACTTTCGATGCAAGGTGCAATTTCTAACATCAATTGATCCGTTCTCAAGACGTGTTCATCGATCAATTCAAATATCAGTAAAGGAACTGTTTCATACATTTCCTGCAAGCTGCCCAGTGTATCCCCTCTACTGTGTTCAACCAAACAGTTAGCTTGACTCCTTTTTTTCAAGAGACCTTCTAACCTCGTATTTCAATTTCAAGCTGTCCAATAAATATGTTCTTACTTTTTTTGTATTCAAATCTTATTCATATTTAAGCTTTAAGCCGTGATCTTGCTGTTATTTCAATTCAAGAATGCTTAACGTATTTACTCGATGCGTTATCTCGACTTGCTAAGTATTGTATACTCCTATCTGCTTTATCACTAATATGTCCATTGAAATGAAATTTTAGTATAAAGCCCTTTATAATATCGAAATTATCTCAAGCTTTCCTTCCAACTCGCTTAGTTTCCAATGAGATGCAATACTTAAATTGTCTTTTCAACATGCCTTTCAATTTCAAGCTGTCCTCTCAACACGCCTTTCTGTTTCAAGCTGTCCTCTCAACTCGCTTGAAATTCTCGTCAATATGCACTGGCGGTCCTCTCAACTCGCCATCCAATTTCAAGCTGTCCTCTCAACTCGCTTGAAATTGTTACCAAAACGCTCAGGCTGTCCTCTCAACTCGCCTTTCAGTTTCAAGCTGTCCTCTCAACTCGCTTCAAAACTAACGTCAATATGTTCAGGCTGTCCTCTCAACACGCCTTCCTATTTCAAGCTGTCCTCTCAACTCGCTTGAAGTTGTGAACATAATAAAGCTGCTCTTCTGACTCGCTTAACATAACATATTTATTGTTTTTTCAAGCTCTCTTCTCAACGGACTTGAAAATTAATCTGAATTGTAATTTTCTTCTTTTCGGCATTCTTCCCGAATGGCACGTTGCCTTTCTTTCACTTTGACCGAAATAGCTTTCGAAAATCTTCCAACAGTGTTGCTTTTCTTAAACAAGTTTTGAAGTGTTAGGTAATCTAACTCCTCATTTTTCCCGTTTTTTGCAATGGGTAAATAATAAACTGTTTGGTTTTCAACCTCGTTTGATGAAAATTAATTTAACGTGAATCGCATTTGTTGTTCTTTTTCGGTTCGCTTTTATTCTAATTTATCGTCTTTTTCTGTTTCGTTTCTGAAAAATTACCTGCCACGGTCGCCAAATGTGCAAACCTGTCCGGAACTCTGAAGCCCGGAATTGGCACTGGTGGCCCACCGAATCACTTACAGCCGCGGGAATCGCACACTCCAGTTAACGCATCGTCCATATAAAAATCCTTTTTCACGATCCTAGAGGCTAGTGGGTGACTATGCTGTCCATCTTCTGCCAGCTTCAGAAGGCATCGAGTAGCTAAGAACGGGGCACTTGCTGTGCCGTACGTAACGGTCGTTAGCTTATAGATTCGTAGCGGTTCTGACGGCGAGTCCCTCCAAAGAATGCACTGATAACGTTGATCTGCTTCCGCTAGGTTTATCATCCGGTACATTTTAGCTATATCTGCCACTATAGCATATTGGTGCAATCGGAACCGGGTAACGATCGAGAGCAGATCGTCTTGCACTATGGGCCCAACCAGTAGACCATCGTTGAGGGAAACACCTGACGTTGTGGGACACGAAGCATCAAAGACAACCCTTAGCTTCGTCGTTGTGCTTTCAGGCTTGATGACTGCGTGATGGGGCAAAAAATACCGCAGCTCATCTGGACAATCTTCAACAAGCTTCATATGGCCCATCTCCTGGTACTCCTGGATGAATTCGAAGTAGGCCTGCTTCAAATCAGGATGGTGGGAAAATCGTTTTTCCAGGCCATAAAAACGCTTTTCAGCCAAATGCTTGGAATCTCCGAGACGATTCAGAACGAAATCTTTCTTAGGTAGGGAGACGACAAACCTTCCGGTCGCGTCTCGAGTAGTCGTTTGCGAAAACATTGCTTCACATAAGGACTCTTCGACGGAATTGGTGCTCTTAATTCGACAAGACTCTAATTCCCAAAATCGTGCAACCTGCTCGTGGATATCTGACATGGAACACAGCTGCACCGATTGGTCGGAAACAGTAACTCGGGAGTCTTGGGCTCGACCAGAAATTATCCACCCAAAAACTGTGTTCTGCATCGTGGGTCCGTTTTCGCTGATTTTGTGCTGACCGGGTTGGAGGAGGTCTAGGAAATATTCGGCCCCGATCAACATGTCGATCTCTGCCTTTTGGTAGAACGAAGGATCTGCCAGAACCAGATGCTCCGGTATCTGCCAGTTTTCAACGGTGAAACTTTGAGATGGTAAATATATCGTAAGACTTGGCAAAACGTTGAAATATATTTCCTCGTTGAATTCCGAAATATGGGGCATGCGTGGACCGATGCAAGCTCTGACGGCTTTTTTGGAACTGCATCCAGATCCACCAATTCCAAAAAGGTTCAAATTATCGGAATACTCTTGTAGGCGAAGTTTGCGAATCAGACGAGACGTAACGAAACAATTCTGAGAGCAGGAATCTAATAATGCTCTGGCTAGCACGCTGTGGCCTGCGGTATCGAAAACTCGAACCACGGCGGTTGACAAGAGAATCTGATGTGATGTGTATAGAGGAAGTGCAATGGTAAAGGATGGTGTGTTAGGGTCTGTGGCATGCAGTGGGTGTGGGTTATGCGAATTATCTTTGACAACTGGGAATGCTGATGAAACTGTGGCTATTGGTTGGTTGGATTCGGTAGATGTGTTGGTTGTTGTTGGTGGGTTAATGGCTATTTGTTGATTTGACTGCGAAAACGTTGGACGATTGTCATGATGATAACGATTTGTCGAAGTCAGCGGATCGGAGGGTTTCGGTTTGGCACTGTTAGCTTCTTTTGCAGGATGCAGCAGCGTATGGTGCCTTCTTCCGCAATGACGACAGGATCCACGGGTACAATTCCTTGCGAGATGACCACTGGAGAAGCAATTCATGCAAAGCCCATTTCGCTTGACCGCTTCATACCTCTGGGGAATGTTCATCTTCTGGAACTTTTTGCACAGAAAAACGGAATGAAAACTTTCTGAACAAAAACTGCATCGACCGGAGGTAACAGCATGGGTTGCACCAAAGCGTTGTTTTTAAGTTTCCGGTTGGGTAGAAGAGGATGAGCTAATTGATTGCAATACTGCACAATGGCTTTTTAAAAAGTGGATCAAGTTTTCGTAAGTGGGAACTTCCTTTGAACTGTGGTAAGTCTCCCACAGCTTCAAAGTTGCGGAATCCAATCTGGAGCATATCATGTGGACAAGAATCGTGCTCCACCCGTCGACTTTTTCCCCTATCTTCGTCAGCATTTGAAGGTGCTTTTCAAATTCGGAAATCATCTGGTTTAAGCATTCAAAACTCTCTTTTTTCATGCGATCGACTTCAAAAAGTGCATCCAGGTGAGCTTTGACGATCAATTTATTGTTTTGATAACGATTCTCCAGCGCCTTCCAGGCAATCTCGTAGTTATCGCCGGAGAGATCAATCGACCCAACTTCTTGTAAAGCCTCGCCTGAAAGTGAAGATCTTAAATAAGTAAACTTATCCATGCTGGAAAGTTTCTCGCTTTTGTGTATAAGGCTTTGAAAGGCATCACGGGAAGGGATCCAGTCACCCAATTTTCCTGTGAACGTAGGCAGGCGGATTTCAGGTAGCTTAACCCGGGATTCAGGGCCCATCATGGCTGACGAAGATGCTCGCGGCTGCTTGTGGTTACCATCTGCACGTAGGAAGCTCATGAGTGCACTTTTCGACCGACAATACTGCTCCTCTGCCTCGGCGAAAACGATGTCATTTTGCTCCTGCCTTTTTTCAGCTGTACTTTGAAACTCCGATCCTGCTTCTTCATCTTCGCCTTCTTCCGGCCCGTTCTGATCCTCCAGTAACAGCACAATTTTTAATCGCACATCTACAAATTCTTCGTAAGCACTTTCCAACAGTTGCAAACGAACTTCAATTTGGTCTTGATCACCACTTGTAAAGTTTTTCACAAACTGTGTCACAGTGTTCATAGATTTGCGCGCACGACGCTCTTTCACAGAAAGTTCACGAAGACTCATGATTAAAATAACTTCACAATCTGTTCAATTTTGTAATTCAACAACGTCTTTTACACAATATCACCACTTCAAGGCAAATATAAAGTTGTTTGCAACTGTGGACCAATAGTTCGTTTTCATTCACTGCACTTTATAGGATTTTCACTATTCAGTTTTTGTTGAATAACACTTTAGATTTCACTGTTTTCCTCCATCAATTCCGACCGATTCATCTCAACGATTGTCCCGTCGCGACTTGACAGTTGATAAATCATCCAAATTTCATAAATCAGTAGAGATTCCAACCAATTGATTAACGACTCATTGGGAAAAAAAACAGCGAAACTCAAGACCAACAATGCAATTCTCTCGGTACCACAGGGATCATGTAAAATATCAAATTTGTTGTCAAAAGAAATGAAGATCAATTCGCATGCATTTTTCTTTATTGAATCTTACCCATTTCATCACCCACGCATATCTGGCGGCAATCAGCATGCAATGAAAGCCACAGACCGTTTACCATGCACAATTCCTGACACTTTCCAAATATTGGTTAACCGTCTAATAATCAGGTTCCGATTGCCACGTGTGATTTCACGACCAATTATCTCCAAGCATGCAAGATGGCGCAAATTCCAAACGGTAGACTGGAACAGCGATGGCGACCCGCTCAGCACCTCGGCGATCAACCAACGCCCTGGAATTTGGCGCCGTATTCCTCCTTTGTTCCCGAACAATTGAACTCGGACCAATCCGAAAAACGTGGTTAACTGGAACACGACACGATCCGGCTTCCAAGGACCAACTTTATGTTCGCGCACATAAGGGCGATTCCGGGTTTGGTCGCGGTCCAGAACTTTCAATTTTCATGCAGGTTTCGGGATGGAGGCCACTGAATTTACTCGCGGGGATATAATCACTAAAAAGTCCAACTGTTTTAACTTTTTATTTTAGATAGAAAACACTTTAATTTGCGGACCAGTAAATACACGAGTTTATTTCGGTGGTAAAGTTCACGCGGCGGTGGTATATTCGGGACTGGTTTATTCTACTATCTTATACTCAGTAGAACCTAGCTACCTAGCACTTATTGTTTCAGAAGGCCTTTTCGTGAGTGCCTTCTTATCTACCTAAGTAGACAAAAGGGTCTACTCTGATCTCGAAGAGTACAACGAGACCAGTAGTAGTGGACTAGGGTGGCTACAATAATTTGGCTTTAACAGTCATTTTTGTCATTTTTGTCATTTTTATCATCTTGTGATTTTTGTCTTTTTTTTTCATTTTCGTCATTTTTGTCATTTTTGTTATTTTTATCGATTTTTTCTAGTCCAGTGGATAGTCGATGTTCAGTCGAGTTTTTTTTTTAAATTTTATCAATTTGGATTGCCATTTCCCCGATTTCCTTAAGCTCCCTTAAAGTGATTTTTAGAGTAAATGAAACTCTCCAAACTCTCTCTAAATCCAACGCATTTTCATGCTTAGATGTATTATAATTCCCTTCAAAATTAAAAAGCAACTCCGAACTTTTGAATGAAAAAGATTTTTATTCGAAACTTTTAGCAAGAAGCTATAAATTTTGAATTTTTTTTTAATATTTTCAATGAAAAATTTGTTTATTTACCTGTGAAATCAACTGGCAACACTGTACAAATAAAAAAAAAATGATATTAATGTGAATTCTCAGTTCGCAGAATCGCAGACAGATGCAGTTTTTAGAAGGGAAGAGAAAGTTACAATTTAATCTATCAACAACATGTTGTTTATCTTTTCGATGAAGACATAATTAAAATTCATTTTGTCTATCTCGATTGCTTTAAACGACACCATCTTAACCACGCGCTCGATTGCTATGACATGGCCAGTTTTTAAACTTCTTTTTTGATGACTTTGAATTACTCAATATCATCAGATGATAATGAACAGGTAAGTGGGGGATCAAAAGCCATCGATCAGTTGCTCCAAAGTGTCAGCCGCCTTGTAGATCATTCATTGGAGTTTTCCTTAGTCCGACAGAATGAATGCCAAAAAACATTTTATTTTCTTTTCTCACACTTGAAACTTTATTATAAATTTCAAGTAACTATTTTTTTCTGTTTCAAATGATTAAAAATTTAATTTTGCTTATTTCATCAGAACATTTTAAGACTCTGAAATCCAAAACTTTTTTATGAATTAATATTTCCAAAAATTGGACGGAAAATCTAGCTGTGTTTCTAGATTTCTCGATAGCCTTTCAAATAGTTATAGCCAGGGAATTTTTAGTGAGAACAAAATATATACAAAATAAATTAAAATAAAATTTTTCAAAAAAAGAAATTTTTAATTTGTATTTTTTTTGTTATTCTATACAAACATTTAAATCATAACCCAGGTACCTCAATCTGATGCTAAAAATATGCAAAACTCCGTCGTTCGTTTTAAAACTGATTAGACTACAGGTTTTTTTTAAATTCGATAAAAGGTGCAATTCGACACAACCTAGTGGACATGACACTCAGAGCCAAAAATAAAATTTTTGAATCGTTAAGCGACATCTTGAAGTTAAAATTTGCAAAAAATGTAGCATTGAGCTGCCTGTCAGCCAAGATAATACTTTAGTTACCAGTCGTTTCCATATCCAATAATTCAGAAAAAAAATTGATTGATGGAAACTGGCCCTAAAATTATTGACTCACTCTTTTCAAAAATAATGTGTGAAAAAATTTTCAGTATGGTGACCTGAACACGTGTTTTCCACTCTTCTGAAACAAAAATGTCACGTTTCCATCTTATTTCAATTGTGTCAGAAGAAACTTCTCAAAGCTTCGAGCTTAACCATTCATTTGAGTGAAGAAAAAACGGGTCTGGGATCCAGCAAACCAAAAATAAAACGAGTTACTCGGTAGTCAAAATGTTGCCAAGAAATACCGAGCCGGCTGCGCTGGAATCAGAGACCGACAAAAAACACAAACACAACACAGTACATATCGTGCAACACAAATCCTGGAGTGCTGACACAGAAATTTTTGTGTGCGACACTTTGGTTTGGCACTGCACTTCAATTGTGTTGTGTTGCATCAAATCAACACGACACAGTTCCCAGTTGTGTTGTGTCGAGGATAACACAGTTGTGCAACACAGTGTTGTTACGAGCAAGCCTATTTTTTCACCCGTCGCACTTGACTGGACAGCATTTCTCCGTATTTTGAATGGCGAAGCTCTTCACTCACATTGTGTTGAGCAAAAGCAAAAGAAAAAAAATTATCCAGTGCGGCTGCCAGCAAGTAGGCGACGAATTGAAAAAAAAGCTAGCTGGCAGGAGCAACAATGATAATCGTATCGGGACCGGCACACGAAAACACTGTGTCATCAACTGTGTCGCATACTGTGCTGTGTTGCGGCCGACACGCAACAAAACTAGATCAACACAGACACAGCACAGTTTCGTTTCGGATGTGCCGTGCCATCAAATTGTGTTGCACTTACTGTGTTCGTGCTGTTTTCGGTCCCTGGCTGGAATTGAGCAGTTCGGCAGAAGCGGATTTGCCCCGGGAGCCACACCATTTGTCTCCGAAAATTGACTATCATCTGACACTCTGGCGGCAGCGACAGTCTCGAGTGAATTTGTCTACATCTCAAATTTTCCATGGCAGCAGGTTGACACCACGAATACATACCGGTTAAAGTTAGTAGTCTCAGAGTGGAGAGAAAGCTAGCTCAAGCAGCGGGTCACTTTCGTTTTAATTGAAATGGGAATTCGACGTTTTATTTTCTCCAACAGTCATTAGAACGGAGATGACGTCGAATCGAATTCCGAAATCAGGCGCCCGAAATGGGGCCAAAGTTTGTAGCTGCCGGTTATGAAAACAGACACAAATTTGTTCGATTCCAATCACGTAGCACCCCGTAACCTTAGTATGGCTGAACGATTACATCCTGCAGCTGAACCAACAAAAACTCAACCTTTTTGGGGGCCAAATTTTTTTTTTTTTGCGAATGTGCAATCTCATGTGCAGCTTTCCCTTCTGAGGGCGGAAAAGGAAGCAGGATCAGCTATATTTCACGGTGGCGTCAGGTTCACATCTCCGGAAACAAGTTTTCACCACTCTCTGGAGCCACGTGATTTGGTTCGGAATTGTGGCAGCAGCCGAATAAACGGAAAAACTTTTCCACCCCATTTGAACTTGAACTCCAAGGTTGGCCTCGAGGCTTTTCTTCCCGTATTTGTTTGTGGGAGAAAATTTAACACTTTGATCTTTTGTAGAAAAGTTTGAACTGTTATTGCCCTTTGTGGCTGACACCCAGAAACATTTAAAACTTTAAAACTTCTTTTGTGATTAGTTGCTCCGACGCTACAAATTAAATTGTGTTTACATTCTCTGAATTCTTTAACATTCATTACCGGAAACTGAGCCCCCAGCCGGACCACACTGAAATGGTGTTCCGGTTTTCCTACAAATAACTTTGCTTTGCAATTCAAATGCATATCGTTTGCCACCGGGACTGATGGTGCAGATGCTATCAGTAACAGATCTCTGCCTCTCTGGCTCAAGTGATTAATGACACTTTGCCATTGTGGGTCATAAATTTATGCGAATATTGCTTCCCTTCCCGCCTGCTGTGGTTGTTGTTTTTTGCTGAACCTTGTCCCGGGCTGGCAAACGAAGGAGACTGATTTTTCCAGGCCTTCGAAATATTTCCGAGTTTCCAAACGAAATTGATTTGCTATGGTTGATTGAGCTTGACAAATATTTGTAGATTGTAAAGATTTATGGTTTGATCTGTAGAAGCCTTGAATTAATGAAACCTTATGTGTTTCTTGAATTAAAATGTAATCGAAACGAGATAATTTGAAATATTTCAAGAGCTCGGAAGTGAAAAGGTTGCAAATTTTTAAGTATGGAAAATCACAGAAAGAAGAATTCAAACAACAGCACAACTACCGAGCATTAAGAAGTTTTTGCTACCTACTAGAAGCTAACCTAAATCGGAAAATTTAAGGGAGGGAAGCGATTCACATTTAACAATCGAAAACGCTCAATGGTCGTTGAATTAAAGGGAGTCTTTCGGTTGCTTTGATTCAAGGAAATATAGGTTTTCGAAGAAACTGATGCTGTCAAGGTCAAAACTTTCTTAATTAAGTTTATTTTCTTGAGAGAATTAGATTGTATTTCATCGATATGGAAATATGAACTTGAAGGTATTTTTGTTAATAGGGTAGGGAATTTCCTTAAATGAGCATGTTTTCAATTTAATTTTAAACAACAACAAAAGAAACGTAGTTCGTTCACGAACAACGAGGTTTCGCATAAATGAGAATATTTTGTTAAAAGTTATCTACTGATCTTGACGTTCACGTTACCTTAGAATTATGACTTTGGAAGAATCTAACGCAAGAATCAGTATCGGTTCAAGTCCGAAGAGCCAAAAACTGCAAATCCCTAATCATCTTATTTATTTATTTATGCAACGTAAGATTGAAAATCTTTTAATTTGTTACATTGTGAGATAAGATTCGTTTGAGAAAAAACAAAGATCAGATATAACTATTTCTGAAAGTTTACCTATTATTTTTGTGTATCCTAACTTTAACTGTTCAGTTTTGCCAATAAACTCTCCCTAAAACCTTTTCTACTTTTAATGTTCTTGATAGCATTAGGTAGTTGATTCCAATTTGCGATACCTCTAACTAGAAATTAACAATTATTGTAATTGGAGCTATGGTTCGGTATTTGGAAGCTGGAAGTGCGTGAATTTCGAAGTGGTGTGAGTAAAGATCTTAAATACATTGGTTTTCTTATAAAGCTTAGTTCTTTTAGAAATGGGACACTTTCATTTGCTAATAGCTCGTTAACTAGTTATCGGAGGTCCAAATTTTTGACAACATTTTGTTGCCTGTAAAAAGTACTATTCGACCTATTTTTTTTCAAATTTTAAAATTTACGCGTTTTTGAGATATGTACGATGCAAGAGAAAAAGAAAAAAATAATTTTGCACAGTTTCCTTGAAAATGCGTCAATATCAAATTGATAGCTGACATAACCGTTGATTATTCAAAGAATTACTGAGTTTTTGTGGTGGATAAGTATGCAAACACTGTCAATAATGTCCACAAAGTTCAAATCAAGCATTGGAGAGAAGCACATGATCGGCAACAACGGTTAAGGATCATCAAGGAAGTCAAGTCTTATAGCAGCTTTTTTAATTTTCAATAAACGAAAAACTAAGGGTAGATCGCTGAAATGTCCAAAACAATTTTCTCCGATAAGCTGAAAGTGTTGCCTAGTGATGACTAATTGAAATCCAACCTCAAACAACCATTTTTTGATAGTTCCAAAGCTCTTAAGCTATGAAACCGGTACCGAAAAAAAAAACGTTCAAAAATGTGGTCAAAAATAATCAAATTTGTTCATTTCGAAACAACTGTATCCACTAAAATGCTTCCAATTTCCAGTTTCAAGAGAAGTGTTGGACCAGAAAGTATCACAAATTGAAGAAGGAGGGTGAAGCCACCTAAAATATAGGTTTTACGAAGTATAAGTTGGAGAAACTGATCAATACCATGACTGAAAAAAGTGTGCGCCGGCCAATGGGTGATACCAAGAATTAAGTAGAAATTTCTTTAACAAAAAACGGTAAATATTTTTTTTCAAATTTTTTCATGAAAGATCATAACATTACCTTCTTTTTCTTCATAGAAAGTATTTCGTTCAAACAAATAGTTTTTTAGATACAGGCATTCGTAACTGTCCCATTTCTAAAAGAACTAAGCTTTAGTAATTAAATTGTGCATTACCATACAACAGTGAAACTGATAAAAAAATTCAAAACAGAATCCGAGAAGATGTTTCTGTGATATTTAGGTGACAATGGAAAAACGAGATAGTTTGAACACGTATCTAACGCAGGCCTTTAAAGCCACTTTGAGTCTAACAATAAAAGTAGACGGCGGGTTGTGAACTACAAAATTACACCTAGGTTATTTATTTTGTCATCAAAAGTCAGAGGTTCAGAAATCAGAACTAAATCAAGAGGAACAAGTGAACGTTTTGATTTATCGATGAAGAGGGCTTGGGTTTTTGAGGCATTTATAGCAAACAAGTTATTTGTTGACCATTGATATGAACTCAAAAGATCCTGATTTATTTTTAGAGTCAAATCAGAACAGTTATACAGTTGCACATCATCGGCAACATATGGATGGAGCAATGAGAAAGTATACGTGGAAGATCGTTAATGAACATTAAGAATAAGATAGGTCCCAGAACAGAACATTGCGGAGCTCCCGATTGGATATTTACAAATCTCGATTAATTTTTCTGGTTAATAACCGCTTGTTGTCGATAATCCAAGTATGATTTTATGAGGTTTGCTGGGGATGAACTAAAGAAAAACGAGGAAATTAGTTTGTTATACAATTTACCAAGCGAAACGCGATCGAAAGCCTTCGAAAAATCAATCAAAAGAAGTATGGCAATTTCTTTCTTGTCAATGCATTTGGCAATATCATCATGTACTTTTATCAAAGCACTTTCAGTACTATGATTTTTACGAAAAACAGACTGGAAATCATTTAAAAGCTCGTTTCGTTTTATATGCAGAGATATTTGTTCCTTTAAAATCTTCTCAAAAACTTTGGACAACGCGTAAATTAGAAATTTCATCACAGTATAATTTTTTAGGCAGAGGTAATATTTTTGAAACTTTCCAATCATCAGGACATTTAGAGAAAGTGATGATACAATTGAATAAATGTTTGAGAACAACGAGAATTTCGGGAAGAACAATTAGAATTAGAATAGAGTGGAAGCGGAGTAGGCTCTGGCTGGATACGACGCGAAAAATTTATCTCGTGTCAAAAATTTTAAAATTTGAATAGTTTTTTGATGTTTTTGAATCCACAAGTGCAGTTTTGAATTAGTGTTGAGTGTTTTCTTTGAGGATTACAGGTTTCTTTTAATTGTTGGCTTCCTGATTCGGATTCATCGAAGATTTCTCGGAATACTCTTTGCTGGAACTGTGCCTGAAAGGGGCTGGTTCTACGCCCTCCGGACTGTCCCTGGATCCTATTTCTTTGAGACCGGCGGGATGTTTAAGATAAGTGGTATTTCTATATTTCCGGATAATTACTCTGTTAATGATACTAGTTACAGTTAAATTGAAGGTAAACTTGCTCAGTAACAATTTGATTGTCCGACAAGAAATTTCATTTTGATACCGATAATGCCAAACAAATTATTTATTTAATCATTTAATTTCTTTTTACTTTAAATTGTTCTTTGTTTAAAGGTAACTAATTTTATGTTACTTAATCAAGATTACCTTAACCTTATTGAGCGTTAAGAATCAGATGCAAAATGAACGACCTCATTTCTCTAGCAATCGTACATCAGAGTTACTTACAATTGAAGTTTTTCATATTGCTAAAAGAGTTCATTTTGTTTTATAAGTTATCAGATGTTGTGGAGTAAGTAAATTTTTTTTAAATTTGACTGTTATAAATTGAAACTTTAGTCAACCCAAATGTTCAATACTTTAAGGGGGGGGTAGGGTCTAACATTTTCAAAAAATCGATTTTTTTATTTTTTTATTTTCTTATTGTAAAACATTTCAAGAATGTTGTGTCAAATTTTCAAGTCAATTGAAGCAAAACTGTAGAAGTTATAGGCCTTTATCTCCTCCTATGTAATACTGCAAGAAAGCAAGAGCAGAAACTTCAAACGTGTTTTTCTCGAAAGCACATTTTTAAAGTCCGTGGACATCGTCATTTGAAAACTACTTATCGGATTCTTTTCAAATTTGGAACATATTTTCTATATATATAATACCAGACCCCAACGTTTTTCTTTTTTGATTTTTTTAATTTGGGGAGATTTTACAGGTGAAAAATGGCGGATTTTTAAGTGAAAAATCGTAGTTTTTACTTCAAACAGCCACAAAAATTTCATAAAAATATTTTTAAGTTAAATAAAAACGTTGGGGTCCAGAAAAACATCTATTAAAAATATTTTGCTCTGATTTTTTGACTTCAGATGATCCTGTGCTGAGATACAGTGTCCACCGCAAATCCTGTTTTCTAAAAGGCATCATCGAAAATGCTCCGTCACCGGCTCATTTTTCAATCTTTTTCTACGAAAAAATTACTAAATGTTCCTTAACAATGCTTTATATAATGCAAAAAATTTGAATACATTTGTTTGAACGATAGCTCCAGAAAAAAATCGTGAAAATGGTGTTTTTTTATACCCGTTAGACCCTACCCCCCCCTTAACGGTGCGAGATTTTTTGTTGCTTATACGGATTTCAATAAATCTAAGTAAAGAAAAATGGCTTACAAAATTGATTTATGTATGAAGTACTTTGAAGGATTATTTGTTCGAAACATTTCGATGTGGATAATCAATTGTTTGAAAACTTATAACACTGAAATAAAAATAATGGAAAAACTTAAAAATTAATTTACAGAACGAAATGTGAAATTTATAATGAATTACCAACATGGAAATTTAGTTATTGATTCCGGAGTTTGAGTAATACTATCAGTTTTTAATAGGAGTAATCCAGTATTTAAAAATAATAAAATGTTCTGATTGATTAGTAGGTACTCGAATTGGTAAATCGAAAAAAATATCAGATCTTCTCAAAAGAAGCAAAAATTTGAACTTTACTTCGTACATGCAATGAAGCTCAAAAAGAGGCAAGGAGAAGAAAGGATTGAAGAATTTTCAAAATGGTATTAATCACGAAAAATAGTTTGAGAAGTTTTTGTCGGCATATTATGAATAATGCATTCAATTAAAAAAAAATGTTTTTTTTTAACCATAAAAGCCTTTTGATAATTCTTTGATTAAACAGGGACCACTGTTAGGGAAAAAAGCTAGTTTGGTAGGGATGAATTGTGGATGGTAATAATTTGCTTTCAATACTTAACTCAATATATATTTATTTAACGTTTATCGAATGCCTCGTAGAAGTAGGAGTTTCCTTATGAAATGTCTAGGAGCATAGAAGGTGTAGGAAAATACGATCGCACCATTGACCAAAATGGATCCTGATCTTTACCTTTTTCTAACACACACACCCCTTCCTTTGATACTTGAATATAGATTCGCAGACGTACAGACGGTTTCCATAGTTGGTGATACTTACTTATTTCTGGTTCTGACTATTTCAAAATTATTTTTGGAGTATGCAGGAGCATGAAGTTGCTAGTTGAACCTAAAGAGTATCAAACTAATATTCCTTCCTTTTCCCCATTGACTACTAGGACGTGGCCGGCGCCGTTATTAATCATTTCAAAAACGGAGAGCATGAGTTTTGTACATTGAGAATGAACTGCTAATCCCAAGCACCATTCTTTTGGACTTTGTGCAAAATTGATGGCCTCGATTAATCACGGAGTAGCAACCATTGGCGACGTGGAACTTGTTCTGCTTAGCCACGCCAGCGATCAAGGAATTCGAAAATGCGCACGAATTGATAAATAATAACAAAAAAAATCATCTTTTCTTTTGAAGTAAGTAATTAAATAGCATTAACATCCCCTGAAACAATTAAATAGCATTTCGAGTTCAATGATTTAAGGTGGATATGAGTAGTCAAACAACCCAGACAACCATTTGGTGGGTATTTCGAATTTGCAACGCAAATGTACGTGCAAATATACGTGTAAACATATCGTATATAATGTAGCAAAACCAGTATATACGTATAATTTTGGAGGCCATATAGGTACATTAGCAAACATATTCTTGATTTGGATTGCGTTAAATTACGATTTGCACGACTTGTCATGCGCATCATTTACGACTACCCTGACTCTTTTTGGAATATACTATAACAATTCACATCATCATATAGATGATTGAGGTTGTAATATACGACATTTTTCGTAACAATATGGAAAGTTTGACGACTTATTTGGTCGTCTTTTGCGACTTGAGTGCAGGGCTCTCATTTTCCGTCAGTTGAAAAAAAATAATTTTTTTTTTGGAATTTTAAACCAATTGGTTTTATCACCCCAAAAAAATAATAAAAAAAAGATTGTGTCAAAGAAATTTGTTTTTTTGCTGTCAAATTCAAGTTTATATCGTACACATTTATTATTTGCCTGATTGTTGATTTTTTTTTCACGTTCATGAATTTATTGTTAGCGCCTGGACTTGATCCCCTGACGATTCGATCAGCAGCTCATGATGGTTCCTCGACGCTATCTGGAATATATAAATTCAAGGGGATTTGCTTCAAAGGCATTAAACCAAAAGCAAATCGTATATTTCTATAACTTAAATCTTTTAAATCGTAGAACACGTCATCGATGATCTAAAAATAGACCAACATTTTGAAGCCTCCTTTAATACGATTCCAATCATCGATGTCCCATTATCATAAACGATTTTATTGAACTTTTTTGTATTCTTTTACGATTGCCAGCAAATACGTTTTACGAAAATCAGACATGCGAATTAATTTGCAAAGGTATACGATTGCGTGCACATTATTACGAATCAATCCAGTTATATACGTTTTTTATTTCGAATTATTTTATGCATAGCACGACAAAATCGCTCAATCACGGCTGATCACCGTATATCGGTCGTTTCACGAATTTTTTTGCGAATTGTCGTACACAAAGGTCGAGTTCATCTGTACATAAATACTTCTTGTCATAATAAAATCATGCAATGCTTTTAAAAACGATAAAGAATATGCATGGACCGCACATTGTAGGTGCAGATATACAAAAATGAGTATAAATAACATTCTATACGATGTAATCTGTAAAAAAAATACGACTTCTGGTTGTCTGGGAAGCTTAGCTAAGCTAAGAACAATTAGAATTAGAATAATAGGGATGTTATCGAAACCAGTCGCATTTGAATTGACAGAATACACGGCGTTTATTATTTCATAATCTTCAACTAGCTTGAATCTGAATCCATCAGATCTAAGTGGCCGTGTAAACCAACTTGGACATTCCGTGAAATTTGTGGAAAAATAAATATTAATTTCATCTGCTTTTTTAGTTAAACCAATTTTCTTGATGTTTCTACAAACAGCTTTAGGTGGTCGATTCTTTTTTTGTCGAAGTTTCTTTTAGCATTTTGAATAAGAGTGTTAACTTGATTTCTTAACTGTTTAAAGTAGAACAAATTATTCGAAGTTTTATTGCTTTTCCAGTTTTGATAAGCCAAATTTCTTTTAATAATGGCAAATTATATATCATTGGCGAACCACAAGTTTTTCTTAAATTTCAATAATTTTAAAGGAAAGAACGTTACATGAATATGATCGAGTTCAGTATTGAGAATATTCAAAATTACATCAGGGTCACTAATGCTTATGTATCTTTCATAATTTATATTTTGAAGCGCTGAATCGTTGAAATCGTAGTTTGTATAATCGCGATACCAGCATCCTGTCACAGGATGATCACGTTCATGTTGTGATGAAAAATTCCAGGAACTGAGACTTGATTGAATTCGGATTCTAATTCTGAAGAATTTGTCAACAGCAGTTCGAGTAAAGAGCATCTTGTATTGTAAAAAATGTTGGTTCTGTGCCTACACTACTTAATGATAATAACTGTAAAGAATCTTTAATTCGCTGGGAAAATGATGTTCGCTTCAGTAAATCCGTATTAAAGTCACCTATAAAGAATGAATGTTTATAGTTGAGTCCAAATTCATGGAAATGGTTGATAAGAGTTTCTGAACAGTCATTTTTCGGTGGATTATAAGAAACCTCAATCAATATTCAGTTTACACTTATTGATAATTATAAAATAAAATATTCTGAGGAATTTCTAGAATTCATAAGAGTGGTAGATTTTTCAAGAATTTTATGCTTCAAATTATTTCGAATATAGATACATATTTATACCCCCACCGTGACGATTTCGTTATTGGGGGCGTCCATCCAAGTTTCAGTCATGCAAATAACATCTGCTTTGCTGTCATGAAAAATATTCCTCAATTCTTCAAATTGAGTCATATGGCGTGCACAGAGGCCTTGTACATTAATATGACAAACATTTATCAAACTGTTACTCATGGCTGCATTTAAAACTGCCTTGGTTATAATGTGAGGAGGTATCATTGGAACTAGGACTAGCCATTGTCAATTTCAAAAGCTGTGACGAAGAAGGTCAGCAAGAGTGTCTTGGCAAAACTTAGAGCTAATGTGTGAGGCATGAAAACTAGATTACTATTAACCAAAATAAGCAAAAATCGTATGAAAATATATGGTATGTAGGGGGAAGTGTTCCTAAATGCGCATGTTAGGTAATATGCGCATACAGCCGATTGACGATATGGCTAGAGATTCATCATATCTAATCGGTGCAGTTTGAGGGTAGTACGCTTTTAACACATGGCATGAAAAAATTAAATTGTTATATAAAGTCGAAAAAATTTAAAAATTCAAACAAGATTTTTGTTAGTTTTGTTATAATATATTGAACTTTAATTATCGTGCGTACAGATTCTGTGAACAAAAATTTTAATGGTTTTTCTTTCTTATTCATCTGGAAATCGGAAATTCAACAAATTGAAGCTTTTGGCAAAGTTGTAGATGATAAGATATTGGAATACGAGACAGGTTCTGAATGCCCATATTAAGGCAGGTTAAATGCCTATATCAAGAAAAATAGATTATTCTTATAAATTTTTTACTTTCTATCATTTAAACATTAAATCTACGCTCAAATCACGATCTTACAGCGAAAAAAGAAGAACTTCATACTGATCCAATAAAAATACAATATGAACAAAATATTACCATGAAATATGGCCATATGGCATACTTAACTATGTTTCATGCAAAAGAACTAGTGATGTAAAAAATTTCACCAAAATTTCAGCCTTAACGTATGCCTAACATCCGTTTCTACCATTTTCAATTAAATAATTTCAAAATATTGCGAGTGTAAATGAAATATAGCTTAAAACATAAATATGCGCATTTAGCCCGCCGGTTTCGGAAATCGGCTATTTTGACTTTTTTTATTATAAAATTATTTTCACAAAAACTGTAAGAGATTTAAACAGAAAAATTGCTCTTTCGTATAGATGTCCGCTCATGTGCATATAGTTTTCAGGCTCCTATCTATCGGAATATGGGAGAAAATGAGTGTTTTCCTTAATATGCGCATATAGCCTACCTCTCCCCTACTGGTATGATATTGAGCCTACCTACCTACCTAAGGGTCCGGCGCCGATTGACCGACGCATAGGGCTGAGATAAAAAATCTCCACTGCTGGCGATCCGGAGCCAGCGTCTTCACTTGCTGCCAGCCAAGGTTCTCGTAAACTGTGTGGATTTCAGCGGCTAGACTTCGCCGCCACGAGCTTTTGGGCCTGCCTCTTCTTCGATGCCCATCTGGATTCCAGTCAAGCGCCTCTCTGCAAATCTCGTTTTCATCTCTTCGCAGCGTGTGCCCAATCCAATTCCGCAGGCAGCGATTCACAAAAACTTGCAGTTTTCGCGTCGTCACCGCATATGTGCACCAAGTTTCACACCCGTACAGCAATACGGATTTAACGTTTGAGTTGAAGATTCGGATCTTAGTTCAAAGAGAGATCTGGCGTGAGCGCCAGATGTTTCGGAGACTATCAAACTCAAATTGGGCTTTTCTGATCCGGGTTTCGATGTCCTTCTTGGTACCACCATCAGGCGTAATCTGACTACCAAGATACTGGAAGCACTCCACTGTCTCAACCTGTTGTCCAGCTACCATGAAATTGGAACGATTTTGTGTGTTGATTTCCATCAACTTGGTCTTTCCGACATTGATTTTGAGACCTGCTGCCTTGGAGCTTAAGGTGAGGTCGACGAGTTTGCTCTGCATGTTCGGTTGTGTTTGGGCGAGCAAAACAATATCGTCTGCCAGGTCAAGGTCGTTCAGTTGCTCAATTGCTGAAGGATTCCACGGCAATCCTCGGATCGGTGCACAGTCAATCGATCCAGTCAAGATCTCATCCATTACGATGAGAAAAAGCAGCGGTGACAAAATACATCCCTGTCTCACTCCAGCAGTTACCGGGATTAGTTCGGACAAGACACCGTCGTGCAAGACCTTGCATGAAAATGCCTCGTACTGAGCTTCGATGAGATGGACTAGTTTCTCTGGGACCCCTCGTCGTATAAGAGCAGCCCAGATGTTTTCGTGGTTCAGTTGGTCTTATGCTTTTTCGAAATCAACGAACACCAGCAGAAGAGAGTCCTGGAATTCGTTGATTTGTTCCAGTATTATTCGTAGCATTGTGATGTGGTCCACACATGATCGTCCGGATCGGAATCCAGCTTGTTGCCGTCGGAGTGTAGCGTCGATTTTCTCCTGGATCCTGTTCAGCATCACTTTGCAGAGTACTTTGAGGGTTGTACAGATCAAAGTTATGCCACGCTAGTTACCGCACTCTGTCAGGTTTCCTTTCTTCGGGACCTTTACGAGGATACCCTGAATCCAGTCGTCCGGGAATGTTGCAGTATCCCAAATGTCAGCGAAAAGACGGTGCAACATTTGTGCTGGCAAAGCAGGATCGGCTTTGAGCATTTCAGCAGGAATGCAATCGATTCCAGGCGCTTTGTTGAATTTCATGTCCTTGATTGCCGCTTCTATTTCAGCCAGCGAGGGCGCTTCCGAGTTGACGCCATTAATGCGACTTACTGTGGGCGCCTCGAGCTGCGAGTTCTGTTGGCCATTGCTATTTGTAACTCGGAAAAGTTGTTCAATATGCTCAGTCCAACGCTTGAGCTGATCTGTTCGATCTGTCAGCAGCTGACCTGCTCGGTCTTTCAGCGGCATTTTGCATTAGTCCTTTCACCACTAAGGCGGCGAGATATATCATATTGGGATTGGGCCTGCTAAAAAGAATAAAGCCTACTCTTTACTCTTACACAGATTTCCATAAGAATGACAGCTAATCGGAGTGAAATCGGAGTGAAGGCTATTTCTCTCTCTGTTTATCACACGAGAAATCGTATACCAGGACTGCGAGCGCGCCCATCGCCCATAATAATCGGATATCTCCAATGGCGGCGGCTCTTTCTCCCTCTTCGGCTAGGGAGTTTGTCCAGGCTCTCTTGTCTCGTCTACAAGCTCGTTTAACTGCCTTCACGCTCATTTTTATTTAACCATTTATGGTTCAAAAATAACCATTTTATGGTTTTTGCCTCCAAACTGCCAATATGGTTATTTTTTAAGAATTTTTTAAGCTACAAAATCAACCATTTTTGAAGTTTTTGCGCATTAACCAAATATGGTTAAAAATTCGACAGCCAAATCTTCGCCATTTTATTTTGGAAGTGAGCAATAAAGGTGTACGCGTTACATTCGTTTTTAAATCCAAGTTCAATCAAGGCTTGGATTCCACCGGATTTGTTTGAAGTTCTTCGACTGGAGGATCTCACTCTGCCGAAAGGTAATTTTAATACATTGCTTATGAAAGATGATTTTTTTTTTAATTTCATAACAAATTTCTTTGCAGAAAAACAAAACGAATCTTCCGTAGCGTCATCTGTTCCGTCGTCAGCTTACAACGGCGATGCAGATAGTACCAAACACCTTACTTGGGCTGCGAAAAAATATTTCCAGATACGGAACGGGCACGCAACGATAAAAACCGGCAGCAATCCGTGTCGACCAGCTGATATGTTTGCCTGGCGCATAATTGAGTTTGATGCCCATCGTCGTCAGCGACCCTCGGATTAGTGCTACCCAGCCATGACTCCACTCCGACACCCGTTTGCCACCCGCTAGGACTCAACTTCAGCAAAAACATTCAAAATGTGTGTCTACCAATTCATGACAACCTGTATCTGCATCGGATGCAACGGTAAGTTGGTTTAAACAAAGATGGTAACGGTAGATAATTTCCGGAGTAACTTCCCGCCTTACTAGCGGAATCCCAGTTTTCTTTGGCGGAAGTTTCAATGATTTCCAAAAATCCAATATAAGAATGAATAAGCCTTCCGGTAGTAAACCTGAAAATCTTCCTGCTAAATTTTCTTGAGAATTTGATTTTAAATCGGAATATTTTTTTAAGGTTCTTATCCAGCTGTATGGCAGCTGTCGAAATTTTAGTTCCGCTGGTAGTTCGCATAGAATAGAGGCTTGGGCAAATGGATAACAACCGTGACCATGAAAATTGCAACAGGTGAGTGGAATAAGTATGATAACAAAAATAAATATCAATAACAAATTTCATTCTTTTTTCAGCTGTATGCTCCCGGGGGAACGATTGTCTGCCAGACAGAAGAGAAGTGACAACTCAAAGGAATTTTTCTCTCACTGTCCGGTTCTTGATTTTGAGCCCGGGATCTACGGCGAGTAGAAATAGAAGATATGAAACGGCCGCTGTCCCTTGGTAGCTGGTAGTTTGAGCCTGCATAATGGTTCCACGCACTAGCCTAACAGAACCAAAAAGAGTGATTGCAGTTTCCTCGATTCGGAACATGGTTCTGCCACAACTGCAATACCGCAACGGGAGCGAAACAATAAAGAGATTCAAACCCGTGATGCCTCTGCCGATACTAGAAACTTCGAAAACTTTTTACCAAAATTTCATCCAGCAGAGAACGCGTTGCTAATCATCTGGGGCTTGCCTCCGAACGGACTGTTCAAGGTGAAAAATGTAGCCAATTGTGCTCTTGCTGGTGCTTCCGGTGGCCTGCCCCCAGCGATGGCAACGATTCTTCAAAAGTCGCTTCCTAATGTTGAGCCGGAAGGATTAATTTTGAGAAAAATAAACAAGTTACTCTTAAACCCGCATCATTTTTCTTTTTCCAGTTCAAAACATCCCAATTCTAGTATCTTAAAGAAAAAAATAACCTGTTTCCTTTCCATTTTGCGATATGGTTCAAAATTAACCGTTTTTCAACTTTTCCGCAATAATTTCTTGCGGTTAAAAAGTAACAATATTTCCACTTCTCAAGAGAAGTCAAAAAATGACTTCTATGGAAAAAACCAAAAAATCACTTAACGCGGAAAGGTGTGAAAATGGTTACTTTTTAACGATAATTGGTTAAAGAATTTCGAGCGTGTTTTCCAGCTCCGCATACACGCTAACTTTTGGCTAACCCTTAAAGGCGTAAAATTGACCCGTTATTGAGAACCTCCATTATCTGTCAAATAAAGGGTCATTTTAACGGATCAATATTACCCCTTATTTTGAAAAGCTTGATTCCCTGCAAAAAGGGTAGTTTTGAATCTTGTCATAATTTCAAACGTTTCATTTGCGGTCATGAATCGTGGCTTCTAATCGGCACTTCAACCCAGTGGATGTTGTCCACGCTAACTTTTGGCTACCCCTTAAAGGCGTAAAAATGACCCGTTATTGAGAACCTCCACGATCTGTCAAATAACGGGTCATTTTGTCGGGTCAATATTACCCCTTATTTAGAAAAGCTCGAGTCCGCTTCAAAGGGGTAGTTTCAGATGTTGTAACATTCATAACGTTGTCATTTGTCGGTAAATTAGCAGCGATGAGAAAAATTGTAAGTAATTGATTGAATAAATGTTCGTATTCTTTCCTTTTTGGAATTACAATGTATTCATCTTATTATTTCAGAACTGCGCAGTTCCAGATGAGCGCGTCGAAAATAAGCTGTTGATTGAAGGTCGATTCCCATAGAAGGGAAAAATTTAAATTTTCAAATAATATGAAATTATTTTCGTCATTTAAATAAACCAAATAAAACTTATGATATCTTGTTGTGATTCATTCCCCAGCATTCATTTCCGATAAGCAGCTCCTAAAATTTCCACCACAAGAAGCCTTTCAAATAAGGGGTAGTCATCTGCTATAAGGATTTGGAATAAGGGGTAATTTTCATCCGCTGAAGCGTTATCAGGCTGAGTACCCCTTAAAGGGTACAGGGGCTTTATCCGGAAAAAGGAGTTCTCCCAGTCTTATTGAATAACGGGTCAAAAGTATTCGTTAAGGGGTAGCCAAAAGTTAGCGTGTCGGATACAAACGTAAGCTTTTTCCTACAAATTTATTAAGCAATTTTTATATTATAAAAGATTTATTTTTCTTTCAGTTATCGTCATCTCGATACTGCTACCGCTAGAAAAAGGTCCAGGGCAAACCATGGGAATTCGGGACAAAAAAAAATTCTCAACGGAGGACCAGGCATTTAAAAACTTCCTAAAATTATTATTTAACAATCTTATTCCAAACAATACATGATGTTTTCCTAAAATTAGTAAATAATTTAGTTTTATTTTGGTTAGACATTTCATAGCATCATTTTTTTTTTGCATTCCACAAGCCACTGCTAACATCTCTATCCAGCGCAAGCGTTTCAAATAAGGGGTAATTTTGACCCGCTAAGGCGTTATCATGCTGAGTACCCCTTAAAGGGTAGAGGGGCTTTATCCGAAAAAAGGGGTTGTACTCCATTTACCCGAAAACCATTGCCCAGAATGAAAAATCCCCAGAATACCAATCGCCAGAAAGAACCATTCCCCAGAATTTTTTTCCCCAGACGAACCATTCCCCAGAAATATTTTCGCCAGAATGTACCATTTCCCAGAAATTTTTTCACCAGAATGAACCATGTACCAGAAATTTTTTCGCAAGAAGGACCATTTCCCAGAATATTGAAAACATTTATCCTTACTAGAAATTATTTTAAAAAAAAAGGAATTGTTACCAAAAAAAATGGGGTTGAATAACTTTATTCTTTTGCGGCAAGGCCGCAACCAACGAGGATGAAGGGGCTGAGGCGGCACAAAGCCGCCGAAGCTCCTAAATCCGAGGAGGCCGCCGACCCGCCGTCGGAAGCGGCGGCCCTAAGACATTGGTCTAGGTCTGCCGGGGCTTCCTAGGTCTGCGTGAAAGCTAGGGGTGATCCCTTAGCCCCGTCCGCCACGCGACAGCGTGAAGGACAAAACGTCTTTCAAGTTCGAACGCGCAGCGTGAGGAGTCGGATACCAAAACGGTTTTTAAAGGACCATGGTAAGCATTGAATCAATTAAAGTACCCAAACTATAAACAAAGTACAATATTGGTTCTAAAATAAATTTAGTTGGAAAATTTCAAAGTCGTAGTTTCATTTAAAAAATCATTTTGAAAAAATTAATTTCGAATCATATGAAATATCCAAGAATTCATTAGAAAAAAAAAACAAATAAAAATACTAGGGGAAAAAATCTGGGATTTGTGCCATTCTGGTAAATGTTCCATTCTGGGGAAAAAAATTCTGGGAAATGGTCCATTCTGGGGATTAAATTTCTGGTAAATGGTGCATTCTGGGGAATTTTTTTCTGGGAAATGGTTCATTCTGGGGTTTGATTTCGGGTATTTGTCATTCTGGGAAAAATTCATTCTGGGCAATGGTTTTCGGGTAAATGGGATACAATCGAAAAAAGGAGTTCTCCCAGTCTTATCCAATAACGGGTCAAAAGTATTCGTTAAGGGGTAGCCAAAAGTTAGCGTGTATCGTAAGGCTCCTCATATTTACTCTATGAGCAACGAATAATTTCAAGGAGGGCTCCCTTGTCAGTTTTTTGGCATAAAGCGAGCACATATCAAGCAGAAGATACGATTTATTATAAGCAAGGTTTACGTACTAATAATTTGACGAATTCGGATTCGATTACGTACGAATAATAACTTTAAAATTTTTACTTAACAAATGTACACAGTAAACGAAAATTACCGAGTTCGGTAATTTTTTTACCGAAATCCTAACATGTGGAGTTCGTTAAACTGTTCGGTAATTTTTTCATGGCCAAGAAGTGACAGCTGTCAAATATTACGGACCTTTTTCGGTGAAAAATACCGAAACTCGGCTGATCATGTCTAAGTTCATCTGTCAAAATATTGACAGTTGTCAACGTGACAGCTCGTTATATTACCGATCAACCGGTATTGTTGAACCGAAATGCCTGTAATTAACACCGAAAAGCCGGTAATGTTCAACCGAAAAGCAATAAAAGCTCAGTAATGTATACCGAACAACCAGTAGAGTTTACCGAAACACCAGTAGTTATTACCGAAATACCTTAAATTATTACCGAATACCTGTAATTATTATTGAAATACTTGTAAATATTACCGAAATACCGTGTTTTTTTTTACCGAAAAGCTGTTAAAGTTCGGTAATATTTACCGAACAACCGGTAAATTTTACCGAAAGCTCGGTAGTTTTTACCGAAATTTCTACAATTATTACCGAAATGTCGGTAATATTTAACGAAAATTGTAAAATTTTCGGTAATGTTAATCAATTTATTGGTTTATCGGTGGACGTTATGTTCTTTTATTAGGAACATTCAAGATTATGCAAATTACATATGTGTTAAAATTAGAAGAAATCAAAAGACCTTGAAATTAAGCGATTTTCATCACACGTCATGAATTTGTTTAGCACCGATCAACTATTTTAAAGTAAGGCTGTCAGAAAGAGTTAACCCCACCACCCCAAAGTAGTTGATAAAGTGTGGTTTTTCCAGCAAGTGTGGCTTGCAGTGAGAACGATTGATCGTTGATGACATGTGATGAAAATGCTTCTGAATCAAATTCTACTCGATCATTTTCAAGGTCTTTTGATTTCTTCTAATTTTTAACACATCTGTAATTTTCATAATCTTGAATGTTCTTAATAAAAGAACATAACTTTCATCGATATGGCCAATAAATTGATTAACATAACCGAAAATATTACAGTTTTCGGTAAACGTTACCGGTATTTCGATAATATTACAAAAAATCCGGTAAAAGGTAATTGTGAGAATTAATATAAAACAACTAAAGTTATATGGTTATGTTTCTGAATAAACATTTGCCTTTATTTATGTGTATGAAACTGCATGTTGCGGCCGCCACTATATTAATTCCCATTCCGGTAGTGGTGTCGTTCTGCTCTGGAAGAAACGGAAATGCAAGTTGATTAAAGGAAAAAAAATCGCGGATGTTTGCTGATTGGGACATTCCATCTGCTGTGCACTTTTGCTCCAGCTGGACGAATCCTATTGCAGCAAGTGTGACGGCTTTGCTGATTTTAGTGAGAGTGATGGGGCACCATTAACTATTTCATACTTACCATTAATTTGACGCTGAAATAAACAAATCCACCAACAATTCCACGCACGCGAACCGACGAACATGGCGACCCTTGCTTGCTAAATAATTTGGCGGACGGCTTCTCGAGCACACGATTGAACACGGTTGCAAAAGCGAGAAGGAGAATGAGAAATACTGCCATCGAATTTTGACGTTTGTCTTGAAAGAAACGATATTTTCCGTTTTACTTTACAGTTTTCGGCGTTGTTTACCGAAAATATATTGCAAATTGATTTGTTTATATATGAACTATCGAGCTTCGGTAATTCTAGATGTGAATTAATGAAGATCTGTAAAAATAGACGTCAGTTTATTCAATTACCGAAAATTTTCGAATTACAGAACTGTTTCTGTAAAATAAATTACCGAACTCGGTAATTTTCGTTTACTGTGTAGCCAAATGCGGTATGGGACGTTTTTCAGATACTTGAAATATTTCTATAGTACAGTTCGTGAATCTTGACGGCAACTGGAAGGGAAAAGGGAAAAGAATTTATATAAATTAAATAATTAAAGATCTTATGAAGCTTGTAAAAAGAAATAAAAAAAATATAAGATCTTTAAAACAAATTTAGGAATCAAGTTTCAGAAAATTAGTGTAAGTCATTTTTGTATTCCAATTCGAAAGTCCATCTGCATTTCTCGTTTTATAGCGGTTGCTTTTGAGTTAAGTAGAAATGTGATTATTGTAATCCTCAAAAAACAGTTAATTTTTTTATAATTTTTAGAAAATTTTATTGATTGACTTGATAGATGTAACAAAGCACACCGTGTCGGCTATGATTACATAAATATATTACTTCACTGCATCAAATTGATTTGAGTTTGAAAATTTATTTCATTTCATCGAATAAGTATTCAAGTATTTTTGAAAAAAAAAAACTCGTAAAACGTGATTCCAATAAGAAGCAGAAAGCTCCGTTGCCGTAATCCAAATAGTATCATATGTGAATGCCAAACAGCAAACATAAAACATCTTCGTCGGAAGAAATTTTCCACTGGGAATCATAAAACAAACGCTCAACAGCTCGCTTCGGTAAAGTTCTCGTCTTAAGCATTTTCGTTTCGAAAAACGTTCCGAATTGCTAAGCTCGCTCCGTATGAGTGAATCATTGATTGCCGAAGCCCTCTTTTCACGTTCAAACAAGGCCGGATTAAAGGGGGGGCAAAAGGTGCAATTGCCCCGGCCCCCCCGGCTCAGGGGGCCCCCCGAGTAGAAAGAAAATTTTAACATTACTTCAATCATATTACTTCAATTTCTTCAAACTTATGAAAAAAAAAACAAAACTAGAAAATCGGAATGAATACTTGAATATAACCACTAAAGGGGCCCCCGGGAAATAATATCTAAAATAGTTTTTCTTTTACATAAGCGGGCCCCTAGGGTAAGCAGTGAAGAAATTCTCCCGCATTCTGCGGGCTTAGAATATCAAAATCTTGGTGATGAATTTTCAAAATTTTCAACTAAAAATCTGGACAAAAATAATGTAAACCGAATTCGAAAAAAAAAATTGGAAAAAAAATTAAGAAGAATATGTGGCAAGACAGCACAATTTTAATTTTTTTTTTATCGAAACATGTCAGTAAGAATATTCTGTACAGAACAGGTAAAATAAAGAAAAACATCTCCTCATTTTTATCACATACAAACGTCATGCACAATAATAATGCTTATAATTACGTTAATTTTCCAAATAATGGTTATTGCCCTAAAATATCAGCTAATTTCGCAAAACTGAATGACTAGACTGACTGACAGTGCTAAGAGAGAACAGAGAAACTTTATAATAAAAATGTCAGAATTTTACCCGGGCAGTATCCGGTTTAAAACCTGGTATTTTTATAACTTTTCACTTTTTAATCTTTATTATTGAAATTTCCGTTGGTTTAAAGAATCTAAACCCTTTTCCTTCTCTATTTTTAAAAATAAAAACTTACTGTAGTTGGTTAAATTGGATCAATAGACAGTGCAGAGTTTCTTTATTGAATTTCCATCCCAATTTCTGTCTGAAACTCGAAATTAGTATTGAAACATTTTCAACTGATTTAACCAGAATTTTATCATATACTGAAGTAAATATCCTGAATTCAGCATGGAGCATGGAATTTAAATTTAATAATTTAATTATTCTTTTTGAATTTTGTATTCTAGGTTTCAAATTTTCATGATATTTTCCAATTGTCATTCGGTAAATATTTCTCGATGAACCACAATCAGCTAAATCATTTAAAATATCTATCCGATCATCTTTTCTAAATCAGAGAATTTTAGTTGGTGTATAAAAAATTTTGCATTTTGCAGCTTAAATCTGAGCGACATTTTTTAAAATATTTAAACTCTTCCGCAATGTTTGCACGTGATTAATTAACAGTTTTTATTTGAAGATACCAGAAACTATCTTCTACGCAGACAACATGGCAATTTGTAGACAGTATACTGAACTCATCTCCAGTTCTTTAACGCGATTAAAATGTTTTGTTTTCTTTGGGATAGCATTTTAAAAAAAATCGAATCATAGGGGCCCCCCCGAGAAAAATTGCACCGGGCCCCCCGATGGCTTAATCCGGCCCTGCGTTCAAATAATCTCCACCCATAAACCATGAGCTTCTGTCCTGACACGGGTGGTTCTTATAGATAGAGTTTCTGATTTTCCGGCAGTCACCCACCGCACCCCCAGCATCCTTTCACGAATGATGGATTGATCGTCATCAATAAGCAATAAGCAACCGGGAACAGCTTTTGCTCTCCTCAAGGAATGCGATTGAGCAGAGCGCTCAAAGTCTTAGCGATGTGCTGTCTCGGTGTTAGCTCGAGTATCTTGGCAAATGACTTTGATCCGAAAATTCGGAAAAGTTGAATGGAAAAACAAAAACTATTTTCTTTACATCAGCCACCAGAATAGTGCAAGCTGTGCCCGGCTGCTGTTCGAAGATTTTCGATCCCCGGAGGAGCATCCATCGATAGCATTATTACGGAAGCGTCAAAAAATACATAGTCATGGAATTGGAAAGTCGAAAGCAGACTTGGGAAAAGTTTCTTACCGGTTCAGGTGCGGGAATTCGTATCGGGCTGCAGGTGTTTTGCCGGGCGATTGAATGTTTCAATTGCTTTCCAGCGTTTCCTATCGATGAATCTATACATCCGATTCCGCCCGGAACCAGTTGAAAAGGTGAGTTATTCCGTCGGTCGTCTCCCTGCAGGTGTGCTACAGGTGTTCGGAAGTAAATCTGACTCACACTTCACCATAGGCATAATTGGATTTTGTTCTGAATGGAATGAATAAGTTAATCACAGCATCGATCCTGAGAAGGAATGTGCTTCGTGACAGGAATTGTGGATGTGTGGTTAAATTGGACAGTTTCTCAGAATTATTTGTAGGTAGGGGAGATAAGGGCATAACGAGCACCCCAGCACTTCTTTTTGCTACAAAAGTACGTTTTTTTTTTAACAAATTTTATTGAGGATTTGTGTCGTACTACCTATAGTATAAATTTTTCACCAAAAAAGAAATATCCTTTTCACCTTTACAGAAATATTAAATAATTACCAGCTAAAGGTTCTCAAGTGACGAAAATGTTATAATTTTTGAACACCACCAAACAAGCTTTTATGACCTTTCAATCATCTTGATCTGAAATGTACGCACTGCAATATGATTTACTCATTGTTTCTCAATTTTTAAAATCATAAATTTTTTTATTTTTCACTTTAATCAATTTTAAAACGCGTTTTTACTTAAATTTGTTGAACTGGGGCGAACAGAGCACTATGAATCAAGGCACGATGAGCGTTTTCTGCCGTATAATCAAGCAGTGAATTCAACTCGATGAAGTCAACTGAATAATAGAGCTACAGCTTGACGTGTTTCATCTGTCAATTTGGCCTATTGGTAAGGTGTCGGAGAGGTAATCAGTAGACTCGAGTTCGATTCCTGCTCGAGAGAATTTTTTTTTCACATACCATTCATGATTGATTCTTTTGATTGTTGCATTATACGGCTAGTAGCATCATCCGTCAAACAAAACACCAGAAACATAATGTATGAGCATGTGTTAATTCTTTGAATTCAACAAACAGGCCTAGATTATTTTGTTATTGCTTTGTTTCATAAATTTACGCCTCACCGTTTAGTGCAAAATGCATCGATCATGAATGATAAATGAAAAAAAAATCACCTAGACCAGGAATCAAACTCAAGCCTACTGATTACCACTCCGACACCTTACCAATGGACCAAATCGACAGATGAAACAAGTCAAGCTGTAGCTCTATTATTCAGTTGATTTCATCGAGCCAAATTTGCTGCTAGATTTCCCGGCAGAAAACGCTCATCGTGCCTTGATTATTGGTGTTTATACTGCCCCAGGGGGGGTTCTCATTATGCCCCTACAGCGACTGGTTTTCAGCTTTCGGTAAAAAAAAATTAAAATGCATTTTTAAACGTTTTTATCTACTTTTTCAAGTATCATCCAGTTAGGAAATAGACTTTTTTAGTGTCTGAACACGAAACAATGATGTAAGTCACATATCATAGCTGTTTTCCATGGTTAAATAAGCCTCTTCCTTAAGGTGGCCTTTGTGCCCTTATCTCGCCCTAATGAAAAAAATCTGAAAATAGCACTGAAAAAATATACCAAAATAATGTTACAAAAGTTTAATTTGACAATCAACTGACGATTAAAAATCAGAAAACTATGACAAAAAATGACAAACGAAAAAATGACAAATATCAGAAGTTTGAATAAAACACAACAAATGTGGTTGAAAATTATACAAATATTACAAAATAAAGTCTGTTTCCCATAGAATCTGGTCGGATAAAATAGATAATTTCTCCGCAAAAAATAACGTACAACAAAAATAAAAATGTCATTTTGTAGGGTTTTTATTGCACTTTAAGGAAAAAAAAAACATAAAAATTTTCGAACTTTTTTTGTGATACCACCCATCATTTTCTGCACAGTACTGCTGGTAACCTCATTCGCCATCTTGTTCCACCACTTTTCCATTTGAGCGGTTTTTTCATGGTTCTGCCACATTTCTTCAGTTTGCCCTTAACTATTGCTCAATATTTTCCGATGGGACGAAAATCCGGACAGTTTGGTGGATTAAAACTTTTTTCAACAAAATCGATCTTGTTCTCTTTATACCACTTAACGACATCCCGGCTGTAGTGGCAGCTTGCCAGGTCCGGCCATAACATCACCGGACCTTTGTAGGACCGAATGGATGGCGACATTCTTCTTTGTAAACATTTCCATTCATTGTGTCCCCAGTGATGAAAATCTTAGTCTTCTTCCCACAACTACAGATCCCTTGCCAAATCATCAACTTACGAGCAAATTTATCTGCGAAAACAAACTTGAATCTACCCGCAACATTCCCTTTACGCTTCGCAAGGTAAAATTTTTTACCGGGTATTTGTCCAAAATCCATTTTGACGTAAGTTTCGTCGTCCATCAAAATGCATCCGTTGTGCTTGGTCAACACTTTCTCGTACAACTTCCTTCCCCTGGTTTTGGCAACTAGGTTTTGTTTCAGTGCCTGTTGGGGTGTTTGCTTGCATGATACGACCGCAAGCCTTCTCGCGAACAAATTCGTCGAGCTGTACTGTGATTCGTCTTGAACTTTTTCGCCAAATCACGCAAGGAGATTCCAGGATTATTGAGAACTGATCGAATTACCTTTGCTCGCAGCTTCCGATCTTATGTTTCACTTTTACGCCTGGTTTGTTTTGCTCGATCCACCGTAAAGGTCTCCCGGTAACGTTGCAGCACTGAATTTACAGTCGATTTTGGATATTTCAGGAATTTCGCGGTCTTTTCCCCTGACCCCGTCGGTTTCTCTACGTGAGTGTGCAGAATTTTCTCTCGCCTTTTGCGTTTCATCGTCGATAACTTTTGACTGACTGTTTAAATCTTGATGAAATTTTCACCACTAAGTAAACAAACCATCCGGATCAAAACACTGCCAATAGATTCGCGATGTGACAACTAGGGGCGCTGCAGTAAATGAAAAGATGCGACCAGATTCTATGTGAAACAGACTTAAATGACAAAATTTTGGAAAACATTTGACAAAAATTTCACAAATAAGACGAACATATTACAAATGTTATAAAAATATGACAAAATTTTGACAAATATGACAAAACTTTGATCCAAATTTTACCAAAATATGACAAAACCTGACAGACATTTGACAAAAATTTTACAAATAAGACGGAACTATGACAAATATGATAAAAATGTAACAAAATTTTGACAAATTTGACAAAACTTTGATCCAAATTTTACAAAAATATGACAAAAAATTGTACAAATATTTGACAAAACAAAATACAAATATGTTAAAATAAAAAAAAATTCAAATTGAATCACAAAAATCGGTCAATCAAATGATAACGCTATGAAAAAAGTGAAAAACTATGGAAAAAAAATACATTAAAATAACGAAGGTGCTAGAATATGTCAAAGTTCTGACAAAACTATGACAAAAATATGACAAAATAATGACAAAAATCTCACAAAATGATGAAGAATAGTATAAAAATATTACAAAATTCTGATATATCTCACAAAAAAATTACAAACTGACGCAAATACTACATTAAAATAAAAAAAACTCAACAAAATATGAGGAAAATAAAATTAAAAAATTTCAAAAATATGACAAATGTGATAAAATATTAGAAAACAATGACAAAATATAACCAAACCAAAACAAGAACATGAACTTTTCATATTTATAGATCAGTTGCATCCTGAGCCGATGTCCGTAAGTTCGAATCCAAGAGCAAACACCAAACACAGTTGTACCACTGTACAGGATAAGTTTTTCAAAAAATTTCCACCTACTGCATCGTTGATATAGGTTGTGAATGACATGAAGATATCAAAACGACTATAATCGGAGGGAAAAAAAAGAAAAAAAACGTGAAATGCGTTGACAACCAATTGAAAAAAATCTTACAGAACTGTGACAAAAATACAACAAAAGAAAAAAATTGAAAAACTAAAGGGTGATACGGTCAAAATTTGGTCAAGGGAAAACGCCTGTAATTCGATGAAATCGTTTATTTAAAAAATCGAATTTTATTTCTTATTCAAGTTCAATTAGTATAAAATTCAGGAAAAACATTCAGTTAGGCTTCCGTTTTTCCAAATCCGAACTTCCGGGCCTTACGTTTAACCCCTGCCATCAGATTTTGTACAGCCACCTTGTCCACTTTCTTCGCCGCAGAAAGCCAGTTTGCCTTGAACTGCTGCTCGTCCTTAGCAGTTTTTTTGGTCTTCTTTAGGTTCCGCTTGACAATAGCCCAGTATTTCTCAATTGGGCGAAGCTCTGGCGTGTTGGGAGGGTTCTTGTCCTTGGGAACCACCTGCACGTTGTTGGCGGCATACCACTCCATGGCCTTTTTTACCGTAATGGCAAGATGCCAAATCCGGCCAAAACAGTACGGAACAACCATGTGTAACAGGGTAATATTATCAGGACAGTAATATCGGCAATCAAAGAGAGACACGTAGTTTTCTGAGGTACAAATTCAACTGACTTTAATAGCATCTTTCAATTCCCTTTATAACAATCAATAATAATAAATTTCGAAGAACAAAGGATCAACTTCGGCAGATATTTGCCATAAAAATTATTAGGGTGTATCCAATAAGCATTTTAATATTCACTGTTACAACGGACACCACAGCTTTTATTCCGCCTCGGCAATAATCAATCGTCTCCGGATTGACTCACGTGATCGTCGTCGATGTCTTCCTCATCGTCGCTGGCCTCCACTGAAGCATCCACGGACCACGGCCTCATCCTTTCGGCCGCGAAGATAGTCGACGTTCTTCTCTGGCTGAATCGAACTCCAGGAACATCGGCAATCAGGTAACGATCATTACCGACCGCTTTCTCGATGATGAAAGGCCCTTTATAGCGAGGCTCCAGCTTACTCTGACCCGTGGCTGGCACATCGTTTTCTACTAACACCAGATCGCTTTCCTCGTACTGCCTAGCCCATAGGTCGGCAACCTGCGGCTCGCGAGCCGCATGCGGCTCTTTGAATGTATAACTGCGGCTCTTTAGCTCAATGTGTGAAAATTTTGAAAATCCTCGAAATTTTCTAGAGTAAACGGACGCTACATAAGTTTCTTCAGTTCAAATCATATTTCCCAGGATTCAAAAAGAACTTCTATAAATAGAACAAATTAACAGCATCCCGATCAGGAGGGAAAAACTAAATTATATCAAGATGAGATATTTTGATACTTATTTTTTCCTATCCAAATGAGTTATTATTCAGTACTCGTAGGATGTTAAAATATCTCAAAATATATCCAAAAATCTATGCGGTTATAGCTAAATTATATCAATTTTAGATATGCTCCTTTCAAGATTATATCTTATTCAGATAGCATAGTTTGATATTGGACAGAACAAAACCTATCGAATTTATAACTTATCAAGATATGAGTGCTTCGAGGAAAATTTCTAGTGGAATGTCAATAAACCACATTATATGCTAAAACCATGCTCCATTTTTGGTTTCTCAAAAGTTGGATTCAATTTTATGGATCTGTTGAGCGAAACTCATTAATGTACGGTTTGGGCCGTTGACTTCGATGTCCGTGTTTTATAAAAAGTTGCACGTATATCAAAATATGATATAATTATTTTATTTTAGGATAAATCGAAAAAAATCTTTAGCATTGAAAATGAGCTCAACCCCATTCAAGTCTGTCAATCAGAATAAGATATAATTCAGATTGGAGAAACTTAAAATCGAAAATTTAGAGTACTTGATTATAACTGAATCAGATGTAAATATCTTGGTGAGATACGTTTGAGTTATTATTTTGATATGCTCTCCTGATCGGGATCTTGTCAGATTGCAACCCAGTTGAAATTTAGAAATCAGTGAACGTTATCCAAAAAGTCTGATATAGCATTTGGAAGCGTGGATGAATATTTTTTCGGGGCACGGGAAGTTATCCGTTAAATTTTATTTTCTGATTTAATCGGATAAAAACCAAGCATTTTTCAATTGTCAAATAAAGTCCTCACTGTTAAGATTATGAAATTGAGTTTGTTTTTCTTTTTTCAAAATAAATTTGCTTTACCACCGTTCTGATAAAATATGAACATCAGATGATGATTTTAATAATGCTTTGAATACTGATAAAAATTGTTTTGTGCATTAAAATTTCTTTCTTAATTTTTTTAAACATTGAATTCCATCTCTCAATGTTCCTTTTCAAATCCATGAAAAAATCAATTTCTTCGTTCTAATTTTGAACATGAGTTCAAGTGAACAAAATTTTCAAGTTTGTTGTGCTGGTTTAATTTTAGAATTTCATGTATAATATGAATATTTTTAAGAATTTATTCGAAGGAGAAACTTTATTTGGTAAAGAATCATTTTCCTCCATAAATATTAATATATCTTCTAATAACTTTTACATATTTTTTTAAAATTCTAAACCTAATTCCTAATTCTGCAATTATTTTTAAAACGTCATAGCTGTTCAAAAAGATGATTTTGATTTCTAAGTCTTTATCAGAATTTTGGTTTTGGTTTGTTCTATGAAGTAATCAAAATAATCAAAATCAAAATAACGTCAAAAAAACTAAAATTTGAGTTCCAAAACTCGGTTCCCTCAAAAATGAAATACAGCGAAACAAAGCCAAAATTAGATGTCTATTATTATGTAAGATTTATTATTTTAATGGGAGATCCGAGATAGCTATCAAAACTTTCATCGGATCCCAGCATATTTCTACATCATCGGTTGAATCTATTCTTGAAGATTCCAAAAATCCAATATACTCTGAAATACAGCCAATCTGTCAAGAATTAAAAGTATTTCAAAAATATTTTTTCGACTGTTTGAAATATTTAAAATTGTTTTGTTTTGAAATATTGAAAAATAAGAATAAATTATTCACACAACGAATCTTATATAATTAAAATTGGTTAACATTTTCGGCCAGGGAACCGCCAACAAACTACTATAATGTTTAACATTACAAATTCGCAAGTGAAAACTGAGAATTCATTCAACAAATTAAAATATTTGTTTGAAAAAATCAAATAGATTAAATTCCAAATCACTAATTGTATAAAAATTTAAAATATGAATTTGTGATTAGAATTCATAGAAACTTTGACAGAAGGATCAATCTGAATCCATGATATATTTGAAACTCAGGGGTTTAAATATTATTTTTAAGATATCATTAGTATGGAGAAGAAACAACTTGGAAGGGTTACGATTTGGAGCAGAATTAAGAATTTAAACTTAAATTTTTTGTATCAAAAAACATAATTTTTGAAACCTTTTTTTAATTTTATCAGAAATTAAAATGAGAACTAGAGAGCTGAATCGGAATGCTTGTAATGACAAAAATTTAAAAGAAATTTTATAACCGCGTTTTATAGACTAATTTTTAGACTATTTTTTTTAATCCGTAAAATAACCATTAATGAATTATAATTTGTTGGTTTATTTATTCTAAGGCCCGAAATATATTTATCTATTTAAAATTATAGTTTTACGCGCATAACAAACAAATGAACCTCAATGGATTTTAACGGATGTTTAAAACCAAAAAAAAATATGAAGACTTATTTGTAGAATTTGAAGAAAAAATAATAGAGACAAACCCTCGTATAGTTTTTTTTATATTAATTTACATCTTGTAGCATGCATTTTTATAATATAAAATTTTCAATGCTTCTTTTTAATATTTCAACAGAACACATCTAAAGTCTATTTTTTTCTGGGAATAGGTGTAAGGAAAGAATTGCATCAAAGTTTAAAATGATAAATTGTATCAGGTCACAATGGTAAATTGCCAAAATTTCAACGTTACTAAGCTGTACCCGGTATCTGTGGTAATCTGTGGCGTTGTGAAAAATGGTAATCAAACTGAGTTAACATCAGGATGCAATGTATCTTAGCGATCACCATTGTTTGTAGTAATGATAAAATGAGTTGCGGCTCTTTGAAACTTGGACATTTCCTTAATTTGCAATTTTTGGCTCTTCTGTCTCAAAAGGTTGCCGACCACTGGCCTAGCCGGTTGGCGTCGTTTATCAAAGTGCATCTTCTGTCGTTGTTGCTCCTTCTGGATTCTGTCCCGAACGACACGAAGCGTTTCCTCGGAACGTCCCGAAGGTACTTCTGAAGTGAACATCATCAACAAATGATTCTGCATGATGTCCCGTGGATTGTAGCTGAACAGAAGCGAATGCGGCGATACCTTCGTAGAATCGTTCACCATAGTATTCAGTCCCCACTGGATCATACGGAGGTGCTGGTCCCAACCTCTATCGTTATCCTTCACCATACACCTGATCGAGTGCAAAACGCAGACGGCGGCAACGCTATTCAAACCGTATGGAGCACATCTCTCAGATTTCCCCTTTGTTTCCCCTCGTTTTGACAGATTTAAGCTTTTTTCCTCAGATTTAAGCTTTCGTCTCCTATCTTCTCAAGGTAAAAAAAGCTCAAACTGAGGAAAAAAAGCTTAAAAACGAGATTCACGACCACTTATTTAAAAGATGTTGGTCACACGATACATAGACAAATCGTGTAACGTTGCAGCCATCTGGTAAAACGTTGCGATTTTCGCGCTCTGCCTGCCCGTTAGTCCGGGGAGTTCCAACTGCTACTTTCACGTGACTGATTCCAGACTGCCCACAAAACTCTTCGAATTCTTTCGATGTTTACGCTGTTCCACGATCTGTTATTATGCGATTCGGCTTACCGAACGTCGCAAACACATCACCCAACATTTGGATAACTGGTTTTGTCTTTGTGTTACGTACAGCTTTCAAAACGACGTACTTTGTGAAACCGTCGACCAACACTTTTATGTGCTCGTTCTGCAGGGAGGAGCGAACAAACGGGCCAAGGTGATCTAAATGGATCGTATCAAATGGAATCGGCACTTTTTCGATCGGGTGCAACAGGCCTTCCTTTGCCCCACTTTTACTTTTCACGTACGCACAGTACACACAGGAGGCTATGTATCGCTTCAAATAGTTTTTCATTCGACGAAACCAAAAATTGCGGCTGATCGCTTGGTACACTTTATCAACACCTTTATGGCCTAATTCATCGTGGTAGCTACGTGCAATCCTCCAAAGCGCACGTGTAGGGACCACCCATTTGAGGCCATCACTGCACCGTCGCATGACACCTTCACTCTGCAGAGAATATTGATTATGGATCTGCCTACCCCGGTTATCGACAGGTGGGGTGGACAGAATCACCATCAGTTCGCGTACATGATCGTCTTCTCGCTGCAAAAGCTTAAGCCACTCATCCTCGCCAATATCTATTTCCATTACACTGGCCATCACGGGTTCGGGTTCGTCACACACGGGATCTTCCACTGGATTCCGGCTCAAGCAGTCGGCATGCTGCATCTTCTCACCCTTGCGATGAACTAATTCGTAGTCGTATTCCAAAAGCTTCAGCAACCACTTTGCTACCACGGGCAGCATTTGCTTCTTCGCCACCGTTTTCTTCACAGCTTCACAGTCGGTTACGATCTTAACATGACGGCCCAGCACATACTTCCGAAAACGTTCCACCGACTCCACTACAGCTAAAGCCTCCAACTTATAGCTGTACTTGCGATTTTCTATGGGGGAAGTTTTTCGACTGAAGTAACTTATCGGGTGTAAACCATCATCCATCTTCTGCAGCAGTATGCTCGACAAGCCGTGTGAGCAGGCATCCGTGTGTAGCTCGATCTCTCTCTTTGGATCGTACATCACTATCACTGGTCTACTGACCAACACTACTTTGAGTCTCTCAAAAGCCGATTGTTGGGCAACACTCCACACGAAATCAGCGTCTTTTTTTGTAAGTTCGGCCACTATACTGAATTCTTTCACGAAACGTCTAAAATAGTTCGCCAGGCCCAAGAACTCTCTCACATTGCGTACACTATTAGGAACTGGAAAGTCTTTAATCGCACTGATTTTATCGAGTCCTGGCTTTATTTCACCGGCGCTGATTTCGTGGCCCAAAAAGTTCACTTTTTTCTTCAAAAACTGCGTCTTCTCTAGATTCACTGATAGTCCATTTTCTGATATTGCCCTCAGCAACTTTTAGAACTTTTTCATCACATCACTAAAATCTTCTACTCCTAAGGTGACGTCGTCCAGGTACGCCACGAAACCCATCCGTCGAAATGGTGCAATCACTGCATCGATCATCCTCTGGAACACTGCACTACCATTGGACAGTCCAAATGGCATCTTCACATATTCGTAGTGACCAATCGGGGTCGAAAAAGCAGTAAATCTTCTACTGTCCACGGACATAGGAATCTGATGATATCCACGGAACAGGTCAACAGCAACGAACAGTCGACCACCAACAAGCCGATTTAGACAGTCTTCGATGACCGGCATAGGCCACTTATCTTTCACCGTTTTCGCATTAATGGCACGATAATGCACCACCATTCGCCAATCACCGCTCTTTTTCTTCACTAGAACGGTGGGACTGTTATACCGGGACTTTGACGGTTGGATGATTTGTGCCGTCAACAAATCTTCCACGGTTTCTTCGATCACCTTTTCTCGAACGTATTCCATCGGGTATTGTTTGATGTAGACGGGCCTTTGATCCACTAATTCAATTTGCATCTCACAACCTTTGGCGGTGCCCATCTCCCTGTAGCTCTTCGCAAAACAATGCCGATAACGTTGGACAACATCCAAAATTTGCACACGTTCTCGCTCGCTACCATCTGCATTTATCTCACTTGCAGAAATTGATGTGAAAGCTCGAATCGCATACATGTCCGTTTTCGAACCACACGATCTAGGTAGTGGTTCATTCGTGAGCTCCGGTGATCGGGTTTCTCCTTCGATTCTCTCTATCCGAACACTCCCTTTTTCCTTGATGAAACGAACGTCATCACGATCGAGAACATCTCTCCCAATGATCACTGTGTTGGCTTGCACTCTATTTGGTACCACTAACATCATTACTTCTAGTGTCAAGCCATCAACCACTAATTTTTCCAAGCTGCGTTCACGTACTTGCACTTTATTCCCACCGAATCCGACCAATTCGATGTTGTATGGTTCTAATTTGCTCAAGATACCACTGCAACTTTCCTTGACCGTTGTCACAGCAGAACCACAATCATAAAGTGCATCCACACAATTTTCACCAATCTGAACAGTTTTCACATAATTGCTCTTCTGGCGAATTTCTTGCATCACTTTGGGTGACGACTTCTGCGCCACGAACTTAGTGCAATTTTTGGCGAAATGCCCCTTCTCATTGCATCGAAAACACTCGACATTTGTTGACCTTCCCGCCTTTTTCTCAGTACACGTTGCTGCTACGTGGCCAACACCACTACATCGGTAACACTTGATACTCGATGAAGTCTCTCCTCTCGCAGTTGGCTTCGACAAAGATCCACGAGACGATTCTATCGGCTTCAATTGTTTCACTTCGGCTAACCACTTCAACTGTTTCAAAAGCTCAGGTAGAGAGTCGAACTGAGCGATCGTGCCGTACCGACCTTCGAGACCCGAAACAATATACTTTATAGTGGCTTGATCGGGCAGCTTTCCTTTTCTACCCAACGCGACATGGCTGTAGAAATAGGTTTCCAAGCTCTCACTTGGCAGTTTTTTTCGGTTCATCATTGTCTGATGAATACTCACGACATCAACCGAAGTTGGGAATTCCTGCACTAAACTCACTTTGAAATCTTCCCATGTCTTCACAGTAGCCCCGGTGAGCCAAAGTTTCGCAGCTCCTTGCAGATTCACTATGCCACATTGCAGCATCCACGCGGCATCTCCATTATACAGTGCCGCAGCTTTCTCGATAGATTCGAGCCATTGTTCTGCCGTTGGCGTGGTGGGCACATCGGGGTCAAACGGAACCACAATGTCCTTAACGTCACGCACGTCAAATCGGCTAACGGTTTTCTTTCGTGAACGATTTCAAGGCATCGATCAATAGATGTAACGATGCGTTATCCATCGTGTTACGTTTACTTTCACCACCACGATTTTTATAACGAGAGTCCTTTTTGTTTAACCGCTCAAAATCTTCTTTGTCGAAGTTTGATTCGCCACTACTCGAAATATCCTTCGCGAACAGGTTGCTTAGCAGGCTTATAGCCTGGGAACTATCCTCAACCTCGTGTTCGCTATTTAGTACCAACCACGTGCTCCGCAACACTTTTGGAAATCTCTTCCAAATTCTCGTCGTGATCAACGCTCATCACAACTCGACAACCACCAAAATCGTTATTGGCCTTTTGCCACCGCGAATCTATTTCGAATCCACGATTACTTTACGCGCGATAAGTACCGAATCCTGTCTACAGAATTGTAACAGGGTAATATTATCAGGACAGTAATATCGGTAATCAAAGAGAGACACGTAGTTTTCTGAGGTACAAATTCAACTGACTTTAATAGCATCTTTCAATTCCCTTTATAACAATCAATAATAATAAATTTCGAAGAACAAAGGATCAACTTCGGCAGATATTTGCCATAAAAATTATTAGGGTGTATCCAATAAGCATTTTAATATTCACTGTTACACATGTTTCTTCAGGAAAGGCAGCAGACGTTTATTCAAACACTATTTCACGTAAATTTCTTGGTTGACAGTCCCGGAAGCTATGAAAATGCTGCTTTTCAAGCCACAGGTACAGATGGCTTGCGAAACCAGATATTTCTTCGCGAACTTTGACAGTTTCATGTGCTTAAAAATATCTGCTACCTTTCCCCTTCCTTTTGCCGTATAAAACTCCTGTCCCGGAAGCTGCTTGTAGTCGGCTTTGACGTAGGTTTCGTCGTCCATTACCACGCAGTCAAACTCGTAAGCATCGTCGTGTATAGCCTCCGGGATCGCGCTTTGGCCGTCGTATTTTGTTTATCATCGCGATTTAGAGTCACTACCTTCTGGTAAGTCGATAGTACGGCTCGTTTTTTGGCTCGATGCACGGTTGTAGACGATACACCCAGCTTATTTGCGGCATCTCGGAGAGAGAGGTTAGGGTTTCGCTTGAAACTACCGGCAACTCTCTTTGTCGTCTCAGCGGCTTCCGGTTTTCGATTTCCCCCCGATCCTGTCTGTCGACAAACGTTCCCCAAATTCTTTAATTACATTTGTAACGGTTGATTTGGCAACTTTTAGCAATTTTGCCAGCTTTGCGTGCGAGTAGCTCGGATTTTCGCGATGCGCGAGCAAAATTTTGATACGCTGCTCTTCTTCCTTGGACGGCATTTTGAAGAGTGAATTCCAAAATCAAAATAGGAGCAACATTCTACACACACACACACCTTCAAAATGAGGGGTGTTCAGGTTTTTTAAATGCAAAATTTAAAGAAATACGTCAAGTTGATATTGACCAAATTTTGACCGTATCACCTTTTATTGCGTTTAATTGCAGTCATAATTGCTGCTTTAAGAAAACCCGTATTAAAAAAAAACCGGCCGAATGGGACCAGAGTTATTGACTAAAAACTGAATTTTCATGTTTCTCCCGAAACAAACTTTAGGCTCGTTGAGCGACCCCTTCCCGTGATCTAATCTGGTTCAAATTTGGCATGAAATCTTGTGCTAGGCCAAGGATTAATTTTAGCCTGCAGCGCATAACTTTTCCAAAAGTTGGGTTATTTGGGACACTCTAGTACGCAGCCAAAGTTTGGCTGAACAGTACACGATTTTGGAAATGACGATTTTATGCAGTGTATTTATAATGATCGGAACAGTCTATAATGGATTTTGCTCAAGCATCTCGACTGAATAACTGACCAGTTCATGTAGTCGAATGACAACTCAAAGGTTGTTTTATCTATTTGTTTTTCATCTTCTAGTCAATTTAAACTATTCGAGTTGATTTTAAAAGCACCTAATGGACATCTGTTGGAGTTTAACAATTTTTGCGACTACAAAACCATAGATTAAATTGAAAAACATGAAAAACATTTGTTTTTGCCAGTTCAGAGGAGCTCAATTTGTCTCTTTCGGATAATAAGCTGAGTCGGATTGTTATCTTAAATTTCATTCAGCCTAGCAAAACACATTTAACAGTCTCCTTTTTCTCACAGTTTTCGTCCTAACTGAACTTCAACACCCACAAATGGTTAAAATGCCGGAAGTCTCGACTGAAGCATTTCCTGTCTCTTCTAATGGCATGAACGTGGCACTTTTCCTGCATTTCCCTTAGGCCCAAAAAACGACTGGCTCGTGGCTGTTCAAACACACTCTGAATGAATGAATGTAGAGAATGTGGTAACAGAGTGGCGAACGCACCCTCGTTTTGAACGTTGGACCATTCGCTCGTGTTTTCCATCTGCTTTTCGAACTGCTGATGTCGCTTTCCATCATCGTCACCACCAGTTTGAGTTAGTCTTTTTTTTTTGTTTATCGATGACATATCAGCCATTCTAGCTGTTTTGCTGCAAGTTCCGTTGTGGGATGTGCCGAAGTTGGAAAATAAATTTGAAATAAAATATTCAATTTTGAACTGGAAAATCACAAAACGAAAATTTGGCATTTTCAAGGACACAGGATAAAATTTTTGCATGTGGATTTTTAAATATGTCTTTATTTGTATAAATTCATCATTACATTTATTTTACATTATTAGATTGAATAAGGTGTTCAGCTCAATAATGAACTGTTAACCAGTCACAAAAATTGATCTATTCGACTTCGACTTAATGTTACTGAGCACAAATAAATATTTTAGTGTAGGAGAACATCCTGTAATGTAAAAACCATAAAATAATAATAATAAACCTTAAACAAAAATTATGCATAAATTAAGTTAATTTTATAAAGAGCGAATCTCTACGATGGAAGACTGCATCGATTTTTCTCTGTAGTTAAAGATGATTTTTGTTGGCCATCTCTTCGATCGATTCAAAGTCCGCTATCCGATGAAGGTCTTCGGTGCTGTGACAATCTGAATTTCCTGTTGATGAGAAAATAAAGAGAACTTATGTATTTATTACATTTAGATTTAATATCTTCAATTTGATTTTTAAAAGTAATATTCCGATCAAATGTGAGTCCCAAGTACTTCACGTGATCAGACCATTCTAATGAAACCCCATTAAAAGTTATGGAATGATTTTCATTAGGTATTAAAAATTGAGCTCTTGGCTTATGGGGAAATAGAATAAATTGAGTTTTGGAAGCGTTAGGAGAAATTTTCCACATTTTCAAGTAATTCAAAAAGGAATTTAAATTTGGTTGGAATCTACCCGTAATTTTCGACCTTTGGCTGAAAGCAAAGTATCATCAGCAAATAATCGTCTACCTTTTTCTTCTGGTACATCAGGAAGATCAGAAGTAAAAATATTGTATAAAATTGGCCCAAGTATACTGCCCTGAGGGACACCAGCTCTAATGGGTGTCCTTTCAGAGCATGAATTTTGATAGCTTACTTGTAGGGTTCGGCTAGTCAAATAATTTTGAATAATTTTGGTGAGATATACAGGAAAATCAAATCGAGCTAATTTAGCTACTAAACCTTTGTGCCAAACACTGTCAAAAGCTTTTTCAATATCTAGAAGAGCAACACCAGTTGAATAATCTTCAGATTTGCTAGCGTTAATCATATTAGTTACACTCAAAAGTTGATGTGTAGTAGAATGCTCATGACGATAGCCAAATTGTTCACCAAGGAAAATAGAATTCTGATTAATGTGAATCATAGATTGATGATTCAAAATAACACTCTCAAATAGTTTACTCAAAGAAGGAAGCAAACGAATTGGTCGATAACTCTGCAGGCTCTGAAGCGCTTTTTCCAGATTTTAAAATAAGAGTTACTTTGGCATTTGCCCATTCATGGAAAAAATAAGCCAAGAAAAAACATTTTTACAAAAAAAAATAAAGTTCTTTCAGGCAACTTTTTAATAAGAATATAGAATCTTCCCCCGAAGGCTTTCATATTTTTAAATTTTTTGAAAATCAATTTAAGTTCATCAATATTTGTCTCACAAGAACTTTCAAACCCATTTTGTTCAGAAAGAATATCATCAAATTCTAGGGAATTTTGGACTAACAACGTTTAAATTAAGATCATGAGCAGACTCAAATTGTTGGGCTAATTTTTGAGCTTTGTCTACGTTTGTTAAAAGAAGTTTATCCCCGTCTTTCAAAGTAGGAATTGGCTTCTGGGGCTTTTTCAGAATTTTAGTTGATTTCCAAAATGGCTTTGAGTAGGGTTTTATGTCGTCTACTGCTTTAGCAAAATTTTCAAAAATAAATAATAAAATTAAACGACGTTTGATCTCTTTAAGAAGGTCGCAAAACATAAAACTTCAAAGAAGGATCCCTAGTTCGTTGATATTGGCGTCGACGAATGTTTTTCAGTCGTATCAAAAACTGAAGATCATCATCGATCAAAGGTTGATTTAATTTATGTTTAACTTTGGGTATTCAAGCGGCTTTAGCATTGACTATTGAAGTTGTCAAATTTTCTACAGCCAAATCAATATCTTCTATTGCATTCAGTGGAACGTTCACATCCAAATTACGTTCAATAAAATTCCTATATCACTCCCAGTCAGCTTTTGGGAAGTTAAAAGTTGATTTTAAAGGGTTTTCAATGGGACTTTGGGATAAAGAAAATGTTACAGGAAGGTGGTCTGAATCGAGGTCCGCATGAGTAACTAATTGACTACAATGCTCGCCTAAATCCGTTAGAACCAAATCAATTGTGGAAGGATTTCTAATCGAAGAGAAACAAGTATGCCCATTAAGATATTCAACAGTATAATAACATGCAGAGCAGTCATTAAATAAAATGTTCCCATTTGAATTTGATGAAATATTATTCTAAGATCGGTGTTTTGCATTACAGTTACCAATAATAAAAAATAGGTTTATTTCTGGTGAGTTTCTGGTGAATCTTCCTTCAAAAATTTTTCTGTTCACCGCTACATTGGAAAGGCAAGTATGCGGCAACAATTATAATTTTACCCATAGAAGTTTCTCATTCCATTCCAATTGTTTGTAAGACTTTTGTATTGAAAAAAGGAACAAGTCTAAATTTGAGACAACTATTGATGACAATAGTTACACCCCCACCTTGTCGATCAAGTCGATCATTTCGCAAAATTTAAAGAAAGCATTGCTTTTCAAGTTATTGTCCGGCTTTAAAAAGTTTCAGTGATGGCAGCAATATGTTATGTTTTGAGTTTTCAAAAATAAAAATAATTCATCTTGGTAAGCCAGCAAAGACCTAGCGTTCCAATTCATAATATTTAAACATCTATTTGGATCCATGAGGGAATCGTAAAGTCATAATAATTTTGTTAGCATAATTAAAAGAAGTTCCATTTCCATTAAATTTTGATGCAAAAATTTTAATTTTTCCTCAGTAATCTCACCCAAATCAACAAAACTGTTAGGATCAGAAAATGAAGGAGATGAACATGTATTTGAATTTCGGGGTCTTTCCCAAGCTTTCGCATGAACGTTGAGACTTGTTTTTTTCCCATTTTTATTAGTTACTAGCTGACCCGGTGTGCGTTGCTACACCTTTCAAAATCAAATGATATTTTCAGATATTATTCAAATTTTTATTGTTTTGTTGGCATAATTTTAAATCAAATTATAACATCATTCATAAGCAATCGCTATAAATTAGAGCTGCCTTTGGAGTTTCGAATTGCAACACAATGGTAACTTTAAATTATATTCTGAATCTTGATCTATAAATTTGTGTTAAAGATCTGATAATTTTAATCCGCTCTAAAAAAGGAGGGTCTCAAATTAATTTTATGCAATGAATCTAACTTATAAAATATGGTTGATTTCGCTTGATATGTTCTAGATTTAATCAAAAAAAAACTGATAAGAGAGCCCTCCTGTCCTTCCTTTCACCCCCTGCTGAATGGAGGTCGTGATCTTTAATAATCATACCCATTTTTATCGTTCCCTAAAATCCTCTTATATCAAATATAGTTCCATTGGTTGATAAGTTTTTAAGCTTTACAACAAATTTTATATGGAGCCCCCTCCTTTCTTCCCCTCTCTACACTATAAAGCATAAGCGTCTATAACAATCATAGAAATATATCTCGTAACCAAATACCATTCCATGCCATATTTGTTTCCATTTGTTGGCTTCGTTAGCATAAATTGAGAACTTATGCTAACAAAATTGTATTAGGCTCACTTCCCTCCTCCTATGTACCTACTCACAGAAAGAAGGATGGTGTGTCAGATAATCATAGAATCATACCAAAATGATTTTCCATGTTATTTTTTGTCCTTTTCTCGGATTTTGTAAAAAAAAAGTTAAATGTAAGCTTTCCTCTTCCCTTCCTATATTCCCAATTCTATCATCCCACTGCGAGAAAGGAATTGTTTAACATAGAAAAATTTCTCGTATTGATATACCATCCCATACCAAATTTGGTTTTATTTGCGTAGTAAATTCTTGAGTTATGCATAAACTTGAAAGGAAGTAACATCCCTTCTTCCGTTCTCCCCGTTGAATGGAGGGGAGAGCTTAATATTCATGAAGTATTTTTCGTACTCATATACTTTTTGATGCCAAATTTATCTTTCCGCTGAAAAAAGGTGGGGCTTCAATTTATAATAGAAACATTTTTCGTATCTAAATACCCTCACATGTCAAATATGGTTCAATTTGCTCGATCAGCTCTCCAGTTATGCTGAAAATTGTGAAGGAGAACTCTCCTCCCCTTTCCATCCACCTCTTTGAAGGAGTGAGGGGTACCAAATATTCATAGAAGCATTTCTCGTACTCAAACCATGCCACATTTGGTTCCATTTGCTATTATAGTTCTTGAGTTATGCAGTAAAAATTTTATGAAACTCCTCCCTCCCCTCTTTTCTCTCCCCGCTGGAAGAAGGAAGGGGTCTCAAACAATCATTAGAACATGTCACGTTCCCAAATACCCACCCAGGCCAAATTTGGTTCCTTTTGCTTAATTAGTTTCTGAGTTATGTAAAAAATTTTAAAAGAGGCCCCCTCCCCCCTTTATATCTCCCTACTGAAAAGAGGGTGGGGTCTCAAATAATCATAGAAATATTTTTCGTATCCAAATACCTTCCCGTGCCAAATTTGGTTCCAATATCTTGATTAGTTTTCGAATAATATGAAAAATTGTAAGGTTACCCCCCTCCCCCCCTTCCTATCACCCCATTGAGAGGAGGGAGGGGTACCTGATATTCATAGAAATATTCCTCGTTCCCAAATACCACCTCATGCCAAATTTGATACCATTTGCTTGATGCGTTCTCGAGTTATGCAAAAAATTGTCTTTTGTTTGGGAGGCCCTTCCCCCCCTTCATGAGAAAGGGAGGGGTCTCAAACCATAATAGGAACCTTCCCCTGCCTCCAATACCTCCACCTGCCAAGTTTCACGCAAATCGGATCAGTAGTTTTCGAGTCTATAGGGAACAGACAGACAGACAGACAGACAGACAGACAGACAGACAGACAGACAGAAATTCATTTTTATATTTAGTTATTATACCAGAAGAGGGCAACCCATTTTCAACCACCTCTGAGAGCGTTAAACAACGAGTCTGTGGCACTGAATCAGCACAGGTAACATTAAAATCACTTCGAGCATTACCAAGACGTGATTCCAATGTAGGCCGAGGCTGACCGCGAACAGGCAGATTGTTTGCCGGCCTGACGTGTGAAGACTCAAAAAAGGAAGGAGAAGAAGAAAAAACTTTTCTGACAACTTTGGGATTTTTCCTAGAAGCAATAATTTTTGGAATTGGAGGAATGATTACCTGCGCAATTCACACACTTGAAGAATTCTGTTTGTGGTTTATCACCACAAAAAAGGCATTTAGATTTTTGATGAACAAATGAGCCGCAAAGCATGCATCTGGCATCCATTCTACAATTCTACAAAAAGCTTGACATCGACGACATTGCGTAATACTTTGAAAATCAAAAGTAGAAGATTTTCGAAAAGGTTCAAATTGGGCTCGACAATGAAACATTAGACGAGCGTTTTCAAGAATTTTCAAATTATTCATCTGATCCTTTCAAATGGATCAAATAAAGCTTAGGAGCAAAACCAACACTACTGGTATTTTTCGTGTTGGTTCTTTTTCCCATTCGAATAACTTGAATCGGAGAAAAACCTAGCAAAGAATTTAATTCAGTTGTGATCTCATCCAGTGTCTGATCGCCGGTGAGACCACGAAGTACCACTTTGAAAGGACGATCACTGTTAGTGTCGTACGTTAAAAATTGATGGTTTTTGTTATTCGAATAATTAATTTTTTTTTTTGAAAATCATTAAAAGGTTCCGCCAATATACGAGCAGTTCCTCTTCGACCGATCTGAAAAGAAATCTTCACATCCTTGACGTAAGTGACGATTTCTTTACGAATGGCATTGATATCAGAAACTGTGACCATAATTGGTGGAACCTTTTCATTTATATTTGTATAGGAAGCAGAAGGTTTTTCAGTGCTCTTATCAGAATTAAATATGAATATTTCCTAATCACCGATGTTATGAAGGACATCGAATGAATTGGAAATTTCAACTTTTTTGGCCAATGGACCTGAATAAGGTTCGGCAATTCCTTTTTTTCCGGCTTTCGCGCCGGCCGATGACTTCCCCATGCTGGAAAGAAAAGAGAAAAATATGAATAAAAGAAAATGAAAATAATTTTAGCACTGAAAAGTGCTGATTGAAAATCAGATAAGAAAATACAATAAATAATGTAAAATGATCCTGAGGCTACACAGCATCGAAACAATGCTCTGGCATTCGTGTTGACGGTTCAACGGTACATATGGAAGTGACTTTTTTTTCAAGCTTCACTTGTAGACACGACCTCCCGATTTCCAGTTCCATCCAGAGAATTCAATCTGAAAAGTTGCCACCCCGCAGCAAGTTTGGCGCAATGATGGGAAAAGCGTCATTTTTTTTTGCTGCTTCTTTCGTTCTGCGGCTTCGAATGAGTTATGTTCTACAAAGCACTAAATTGATGTCATTTAAAAGAGTTGGGCTGCGTTTTTTGCTGCTAAGTTGCTCGTTTTTTTTATGTTATCTCACCCCGAAAAAAAAATCAATGTGACGGCCCCGGAAACATGTGTGTGATGCAAGATTGGATTCAAGGCTGGGGGTGATGGTGTTGTAACATTGTTGCTTTCATTCGTTCGTTTATGACAATCACGCCTAAATCGAGAACGTAAAAGTTTCACGGTTGTGTCCCTGAATGGTATTTGCCAGCTTTGGGCGTTTAGTCATGTCATGAAACACTGAGAAAAATAAAAGTTTGATTGATTTTTTTTAAATGTTCTGTGTGTGATACCTTCATTTGTTGTGTCTGTTTCTATTGAGAGTTCTTCAAGAATGCCCCTGAATTTATACCATCAAATTTACATCGCCATTGTTTATGCACTCAAATGATTTTCAAACGGCTTGTAATGTTATTGGTAATAAAAAGTAACGTAACGTGCCTATCCCTATGACCTCGAGTCAAGTTTTAAACTTTTTCTTTCAACTGTGCAACCTGAAACGCCCAAATTTTCTGTTTATCGAAGCAATTTGGTGCGTATGGGAAAAGTTTCGTAGCTTATTCGGTGATAATTTTTCCCGAATGTCTACCCGTTTGGGGAGATGTTTTTGTCCGTTCGGTTTGTGGTTATCATCAAGTGAAACGTTTTGGCGTTCCGCGGAGAGTTTCTTTCGAAATTTCTTCCCTAAACTCAATTGTAATTTCTGTTTTGGGCGGAAAAACTCATCACCGATTCAGTGGGAAGTTTTCTTATTTACCGTCGATCCAGTTTTTGAGGTTCAACATTGGTTTCAAGGAAAATGATGAAGGGGAATTTTCGTTCGTCCTTCTCAGGCATTAAAGTAACCACAGTTAATGTACTTAACTTGTTCTTCAGAATATACTATCGATACGATGTCGAAGATTTCAGTGCGAAGTTTGATGAACAAAAGTTCAGAGGAAATTGCTAACACAGAGAACAGACGTACAAGCTAGTCTACGAAACTTGTGTAAAATTTCCATTGACCGTTTTGAACCAATTTTTGTTTTTTGGCTGGGCCACCAGATGTCTCCAAACACACAAAGAGAATTGTCAAAACCCGTCCAAATCAAACTGAGAAAAAAAAAACAAAATTTTGGTCAGTTTTGAACAGGTCGTATGAACAATTTGGCATGTTTCAAGAAAATCGCTGTTGAAGTTTCGTGCCACTTTCGTCACGTTGCATAATGGAAAAATATCTTAAAAACTAATTGCTAAAAAATTTCCTATAAGCTAGAAGTACCGTAAACTTGGGGAACTTTGATCAGCGGGGTAACTTGGATCAACATGAAATTTTTGCAGATAATCATCATTAACTATGTATAAAGTTAAAGTATCTGAAAACTGTTTACTACGTTTGAAAGCCTATGAATTGAGTTACAAATAAGCAAAATTTGGTTTTTATTAGGATATTTTTTATATTACTTAAAATATAATTCTAAAATATTAAAATATCTGGTTTTTTGAAGTCTCACAAACAATCATCTCTCCTGATCAAATTTAAGCATTTAGGGGCAAATGTGTTGTTTAATGTGAAAGTTCAACTATTTTTCTTGGTTTAAGTTAAGTTTATGTGTTATTTTTATGGTCATTTGATGATCATTTTTGGATATTGAAAAAAATGGTCATTTTCCATGAAAAAGCCTGTATAGGAAAAATGGCTAAAAACCCTATCAAATGGTAAAGTTTGAAGAAAAAAAGAACGTGGGAACAGTAAGAGGACTAAGGGAATTGCATGAAGGTATAATTTCATTTGTTTTCGAGGCCAAAAAATATTGAGAAATGTTTATAATTTTTGCCCCTAAATGTATGCAGCAACATTGTCCATCATTCGAGTATATTTGTTTTTGAAAGAAAACGCTGAAAAATTCAATTGAGTCAAAACAAAAAATTACTGTTATCGATGTTTTGAGCCTTCTGTGCTTAATGGCATCAAAACAATAAATTTGAAGATGTTGAGATACGTAAAACCATAGTAATCAAAGTTACCCCGAAACTCGAAATCTGATTTTGTAACAAACATTTAATTATGATCACAAATGTCGTTTTAATTTACTGCAATCCATGATCATGTTTAAAACTCCTCACCTCAGTAAGGGTTTTAAAGCTTTCAGGTATTACGAATAAACAACCCCTACCAAAATATTCTAAAATGAATGAAAAAAGTGATCAAAGTTCCCCCAGTTTACGGTACTAAATTTGGAACAATGGGATGTGAAAAATATACTCTTAAGTAATCCGCTTTGAGAAATCTAGAATCAGTTCTGCTGGTAGGGCTGATCGTCAAGAATGTTCCTAATTGACTAGAAGTGCAAAAACTTATTCCAAAACTGTTAGTTATTTTGACTGTCTCAGTTGTGCAAAAATTAAGGAATTTTGTTTGTGTTGTCAAAATAACCAACGTTGCCATAGACAACAATCAGCAAAAGCAGCCTTGAAAATCTGCGCTTCCAAAGCCATTCCGTCTTCTTCGCCGGAAGGCCAAATCATAACAACCAAACAGCAACAGCAGACTTAAAAATCTGTACTTTCTAAGCCAATTCCGTCTTCTTTCACCGGAAAGCCAAATCAAAGCAAACAATCTGCAGAAGCAGCCTTGGAAATCTGCGCTTCATAAGCCCATTCCGTCTTTTTCCACCGAGAAGCAAAATCATAACAAACAATCAGCAGCAGCAGCAGCCTTAAAAATCTGCGCTTCTAAATCCATTCCTTCTTTATCCACTGGTAGGCCAAATCATAGCAAACAATCAGCAGCAGCAGCCTTAAAAAAATCTGCGCTTCCTTTGCCATTTCCGACTTTTTCCACCGGAAAGCCAAACCAAAACAAACAATCAGCAGCAGCCTTAAAAATCTGCGCTTCCAAAGCCAACTCTCTCTTTTTCCACTGGATGACCAAATCATAGCAAACAATCAGTCGCAACAGTCCTCAAAATCTGCGCTTCTAAAGCCATTCCGTCTTTATCTACCGGAAGGCCAAATCATAACAAACAATCAGCAGCAGCAGCTTTGGAAATCTCTCCATTTCCGTCTTTATATACCGGAAGGCCACACCATAACAAACAATCAGCAGCAGCAGCCTTAGAAATCTGCGCTTCTTCAGCCATTTCCGTCTTTTTCCACCGCAAAGCCAAACCAAAACAAACAATCAGCAACAGCCTTAAAAATCTGCGCTTTCTTAGCCAACTCTCTCTTTTTCCACCGGAAGACCAAATCATAACAAACAATCAGTAATCTGCGCTTCTAAAGCCATTCCGTCTTTTTCCACCGAAAAGCCAAACCAAAACAAACTATCAGCAGCAGCAGCCTTGGAAATCTGCGCTTCCTTAGCTATTTCCACCCAAAATAATTTTTAAATTTTTCTACGGGATTTTTCACGTAAATTGAGATTTTGTTGCATCATATCGATTCTACGTGAATTTTGTAGTAACCACAGAGTATCAAGGATGCCCTGGTAAAAGCTACTTCACTTTCACATAACTTACACATGATTTTCACGTAAATTCCAAGTGGATGATCTAAATCCGTTTTATGCAATTGTCTCAAGCGTGTGGTTGTTAATTCTTATAAGAAAAGAGAATTGTCAGCCAGCTGTTACAAGGGATGGATCTGGATGCATGTGCCCTTCCGAAACTGGTGCCGGTTACTGTTTTTTAGTACGACTTCCCGGAACACGGAACACAGGATACCATATAGACAACAACGGACAAGGTAAAATTATGTTTTAATTAGATCATTTATTTTTCATTAATGAATACTATTCCATTTTTTTCAGCATTCCACAAACCGTTCTGCGTTGCTGGAACTGCGGGAATTGAAGTGTTATATTGTGGTAAAACTGAAGTGTAAGTGAAAAATATTGTAAAAATAAAGTTTGTCCTAAATTAAATTTTGTTATATTTTCATTATAAACATAAACAAGAATACAAATTGACCTACATTTCACTCCGATTCCAAAAACACTCCTCGTAGCTTTCAGCACAGTGAGTTGAATTCACTAAAAATTCACGTAAATTGTAGGTAAGGCCCATGAAACACGAATTCTTATAGGGACTTGTTTACATATTGATCTCGTAGGATCTACGTGAAAATCAATTGGATAATAATTATGTAGTTTTTCACGTAGCCAGGACGTGCAGATTATTTTGGGTGTCCGTCTTTTTCCACCGGAAAGCAAAATCATAACAAACAATCAGCAGCAGCAGCCTGAAAAATCGGCACTTCCTAAGCCAATTCCGTCTTTTTCCACTGGATGGCCAAATCATAGCAAACAATCAGCCGCAACATTCCTAAAAATCTGCGCTTCTAAAGCCATTCCGTCTTTATCCACCGGAAGGCCAAATCATAACAAACAATCAGCAGCAGCAGCCTTAGAAATCTGCGCTTTCTTAGTCATTTCCGTCTTTTTCCACCGGAAAGCCAAAACAAAATAAACAATCAACAGCAGCCTTAAAAATCTACGCTTCTTAAGTCAATTCCGTCTTTATCCACCGGAAGGCCAAATCATAACAAACAATTAGCAGCAGCAGCCTTAAAAATCTGCGCTTTCTTAATCATTTCCGACTTTTTGCACCGGAAAGCCAAAACAAAATAAACAATCAACAGCAGCTTAAGAAATCTACGCTTCTTAAGTCAATTCCGTCTTTTTCCACCGGTAGGCCAAATCATAACAAACAATCAGCCGCAACAGTCCTAAAAATCTGTGCTTCTAAAGCCATTTCGTCTTTATCCACCGGAAGACCAAATCATAACAAACAATCAGCAGCAGCAGTCTTGGAAATCTGCGCTTCCTTAGCCATTTCCGTCTTGTTGCACCGGAAAGCCAAACCAAAACAACCAATCAGTAGCAGCCTTAAAAATCTGCGCTTCTTAAGCCGATTCCGTTTTTTTTTTCTACCGGAAAGCCAAACCAAAACAAACAATCAGTAGCAGCCCATTCCGTCTTTTCCAGTGGCCGAATCAGAAACAATTTTGTTCGTAGCAGCACCCTTTAAAATCTGTGCTTCCTGTGCCAATCCGTCTTTCTACCTGAGGTCGAATCAGAAATGAATTTTGTTCGTAGCAGCAGCCTTGACAATCTTCACTCTCTGTCCTTATTCTTCCAACCACGCCATTGTCGTGATTTAACGATTTTTATGAAACTCGATTCAGAGAATCACTCAGACACGTTTATCACTCACAAGGATAAACCAATCACTGACTTTGTTTTGTTTGTGTTGCCTAGTGTTGCCAAAATAACAAATGTTGCCATAGACATATATTTTATTTTATTTATCTTCAGTGTTGCCGAATACAACTATTATTTTATTTAATTTTTAATTAAATTTTATTTATTTTCATTATATCCTTCATCTCATCCCTACACTCCGGTAAGTAAGACAGACTGAAGAAGCGGAGATTTAAAGGGTGCTGTTTTGTTTGTTGTGAAATGATGTCAGTTCCGGTAAATAAAGACAAACTGAAGAAGCGCAGATCCGAACAACTGCTGTTTTGACCGTTTTGAATCAATGCCAGCTCCGGTAAATTAGGCGAACTTTATAAGCGCAGATTTGAAAAGCTTTGTTTGTTTGGGAAGGATTCTAACTCCGAGAAATAAACTCAGCTTTTTGAAAAAGTCCAAATCAAACGAAGTTCTAATTTTCATATAGTGCTAAGGTTTATTTTAGCTTTCAGAGATGTTGCCACATATTTTATTTTAAGAGGGATCAGATGTCGCTTCTCTTACATGTTAGTTCACTTTATTTTGATGTTGAAGAGACGAACGTGTTCAAGAGATGATCCGGGGCCGGACATTCGGCCGAAGGCCGATAGGCCGAAAGATGATAGGCCGAAGGTCGCTAGGCCGAATGGGTTAAAAGGCCGACAGATGTTCGGCCGAATAGGACAAAAGGCTGAATGGGACATTAGGCCGAAGGTTATTTGGCCGAATGTTATTTGGCCGAATGGATGTTAGGCCGAATGGATGTTAGGCCGAATGGATGTTAGGCCGAATGGATGTTAGGCCGAATGGTAATTAAGCCGAATGGACATCAGGCCGAATGGACGATAGGCCGAATGGTCATTAGGCCGAATGGCCACTAGGCCGAATGGTCATTAGGCCGAATGGTCTTTCGGCCGAATGGTCTTTAGGCCGAATGGTCGTTAGGCCGAATGGTCACTAGGCCGAATGGTCATTTGGCCGAATGGTCATTTGGCCGAATGGTCATTTGGCCGAATGGTCATTAGGTCGACTGGTGGTCATGAGGTCAAATGGTCGTAATGCCGAATGGTCACTAGGCCGAATGGTCGTAAGGCCGAATGGTTGCAAGGCCGAATGGTCGCAAGGCCGAATGGTCGTAAGGCCGAATGGATTCTAGGCCGAAAGGTCGTTAGGCCTAATGGTCACTATGCTGAATGGTCGTAAGGGCGAATGGATGCTAGGCCGAATGGATTTTAGGCCGAAAGGTCGTTAGGCCGAATGGTCATAAGGCTGAATGATCGTCATGAATGGTTGCTAGATCAATAAGAAATCTTTAACACTTGTCTGCATGCTAGGCCGAATGGATGTTAGGCCGAATGGACGATAGGCCGAATGTTCATAAGGCCGAATGGTCACAACGCCGAATGGTACGATAGGCCGTGGTCGCAAAGCCGAATGGTCATATCCGGCCTTGCATCTATTCGGCCAGATGATCATTTGGCCTGATGACTATTCGGCAAAACATGCAAGAAAGCGATAATATGTCTTAATATGGCTTTACGACCATTCGGCGTTACGACTATTCGGCCTAACTACCTTTCGACCTAGCATCCATTCGCTCTTACGACCATTTGGCCCGACGATTATTCATCCTAATGACTTTTCGGCCAAACGATCTTTCGGCCCAGCATCAATTCGGCCTTACGACCTCTCGGCCTTATGAGCATTCGGCCTAATGACCATTCGGCCTAATGACCACTCGGCCGAATGACCATTCGGCCTAACGACCATTCGGCCTAATGATCATTCGGCCGAATGACCATTCGGCCTATCGTCCATTCGGCCTAATGACCATTCGTCCTTACGACATTTCGGCCAAACGACTTTTCGGCCTAGTGACCATTCGGCCGAACATCTTTTTGGCCTTGTGTCCTTTCGGCCTAACAGCATTCGGCTGGATAACCGACGGCCGAATAACCTATTCGGCCTAGTGGCCTTTTCGGCCAGATAGCCCATTCGGCCTAACGTCCATAGGCTGAATGACCTTCGGCCGAATGGCTTTCGGCCTCATGATTTTCGGCCGAATGACCCAGCCTCAGATGATTCAGATCAATCGTCTGTTCACGACATAAATGACACGTCGATTGCATCCGCCATTTCATGAATATGGAACGTGAATGAACTTCCCAAAAGGGTACATAATAAAAAGAGTTTTTTTTTGTTTTCAAATTTGTGAAATGTACAATTTTAACTGAATTTAAAACTCATAATAACCTTTTCAACATAATTTTTGCTTTAAGGAAAACCTATAATAGCCGACTCCCTCCGTTTTCATCTGAAAGCAAATTTTATTTGAATTCCTTCCCAAAGCACTATGAGCGTTTTCAGTGAAAATTTCGGAATTATGCATAATTTTTATCTTGGGCTGGGTTAACAGAGAAACCACATCAACAAGACTGAAGTCGGTCGAAGCATCTCTTCTCGTTCGTATAGTTTTTCGCCTTTCCCACATGGAGCGGCCAACAAAAAGGATTCCCCTTCTAGCTTTCCAACAAGTGCAAGTTGTGGAAAATTACTTTCATCCAAGTTTTCCTTCCGCGTAAACAGAATGAGCTTGAAATTCTTTCTACGCTTTTGATAGCATCGACGAAGCTGATTAGGACTTCGAATGGAACGGGGAGCCGAAAGAAAATTTTGTTTTTTTTTTAATTTTGTACCAGAAAATCTGAAAATAGCATCAACGACACGGGGGGTTTCCATCGATGGGGCGAGCGCTTACTACAAATAAGAGATGCAAGCAGGTATCTGTTCTTGTTTTTTCCTGTTAGCTTCATTCGAAGCCACCCTGCAGTTTTGAAGTTTTATTTGCCTCAAAAAGTTTCCGGTTCATGCATGCATGGATTATTAGAATCAACAAGATCGAAAACTTTTCCGCTTTAAACTAGGTTTTGTTCATAAGGACTGTCAAAGTATGCGAATATTTTTTATTCTTATTCCTTGGTTTTCTAACTTTGATTCCATTATGCTTCTACATCTGCTCATGCATCAGTTCATATTCATCTCAAACCTCGATGATCCAATTACCTATGCAAAATCAGGCTGAAGTAATGGAACAACTGCATTGATGGAAAAATTATTTAGAAAATCGACTGGACAATTCAGCAAATCAAGCGACATAGAATTCCGTTCTCGAACGATTGCTCATGCATTGGCATGCTGGTTTCATAAATCGAAACCAGAGAACGACCAAAATTAGAGACTTCGCCGGCTTCGTTTGTGTTTGGAATACTAAAGCGACCTGAGTGAGCGTTTCTTTTTTCTGTTTTGAATTCGTACCTTTTGATTGCATTCGTAGAGAAGGACCTGATTTAAGAGTCGTTTTATAATATTCATCTCAGTTAAAAATTTCAAATGTTTCAAGGTTTTGGTAGCTATTTGAAATTCATTTGACATTATTCTCTCTGTTAACAGTTTTCAAATTTGGATTTTTTAATGACTTATTTTTTAAGATTTTATCTGAACCATAAACATTTAGAAATTTTAGGAACGTCGTATTTCCATTTAAATTATATCAAATCAAATTTCATCATATAAAAACTATAAATACAAAGCTGTAATCAATAAGCGGCTCAACTTTTCTTGCAGGCTCCCGACGGCTAGGCTGTTTTGCCACCGTCTATGATCTGTTTCAACTTTTCTCCGATATATTCAATGGGACATTGTTTGCCGAACACTCACAGAGTATGTTTACTAAGGCCCGAACAAATTTGCTTTGTCAGTTTTTGGCCGTTTCATGAATGGGTAGGTTTCAAGATATATCGCTGCCAGGCCAGGATCAACGAAATGCCATCTGAAACGCATTTGAAGCGGTGTTTGAAAAATAGGAAAAAAAGCTTGACTAAAATTTAAATGTAGCTGCTTAAAATGTTTCCAAATATAATTGTTTAAGTTTTTTCATCAATTCTCAACTCAGACTTCTAGTATGATTAGTTTTTTTTTTATTTTATTTAAATTTCAATGCATTCTTGAAAACAGTCCCGACTTATAATCAAGTTTAAAATTCCTTAGCTAATATTGAGTCAAACAGTTTGTTGAAGCACATAAGAAGCCTTTTCTTTGGCCCACTCGATTGAAGTGCGAAACAAGTTCTTCTATTTAAACTTTCCGTCTTCAATGATTCGCCGTTGATGTTGGCACGTACAAAGATAAGGCGCTTAATTTAAAAAAAAAAATTAAGAATATGATGTCTATGCAAATTGACGCAGAGATTTATAATTATTCATTCGTCTTCTGAGGCAACGCATGCGAGGATCCTGTTTTGTTTGTCGACGAATGCCACAGCCATGCTTTTCTGGAAATTATCTGGCAAAAGACCCCCTTTTCGGAATGATACGAACGTGTGAAAATTCCCACAGAAAATTTTCATGGTGCTGAAGATTAGCATCATATATCTGGTTGTCTGGAGTTGAAAATGAAGGAAGAGGAACTTTCTTCCCTAAACAAGAATTATGATTAAGATACAAAAAAAACGAATCTGAAGTTTATAATTCAAATTAACGTTCATGTAATAAATGTTTCACCACATCGTAACCAATTGATTACTCTTACAAAAGTTGACATATTGCTTGGTTTTATCCAGGTTTGCCCGGATATTTAGTATAAAATTTGGGAAAAGTTCGGTCCGGCCCGGTTGCCCGGATTGCTTTGGAAAAGCTTGGATTTTGTCCGGTTTTATTTTCATTCTCATTCTCATATCAAACTTTAAAAAACAAATTTTGGAGCAGTTTTTTTTTATTCATGCGTCCGAAACTATTTTTTTGAGCAAGTGAGCAATCATGAAAGGTTTTTTGTAGGCCTTAAATACGATTTCAAATCTGTTGGTTAATTCTGTTGAAAGTTTATACAAATGTTATGAGTTCGTCTTGGTACATCTTCGTACCTGAAGAAAATAACCAAAGTTTCGAAGATTTATTTATTTATTTATTTATTTATTTATTTATTACAAATCAACGGAACATATATTGGTCCAAATGATGACTTAAAATTAATTAAAAAATTAGTACTAAGTCTAATTACAGGGTTTTCATAACACTTAAAAATTTACTACGGAAAACATCTCTCGAAACGTCAAAGTCGAAGTGCTCAGGAAAACGGTTGAATGTTTTCATAACATCGATGATAGCGCTATTAGCTCCATAATTGTTCAATCGAATGGGAACATACAATCGAAGGTCTTGGTTTCTAAGTCCACGGGGTCGCACACTTAAAGGAATGCCTTCCAGGAGTGTGGGGCAATCAATTCGAGATGTCAAGAGATTGGCGAATAAGGAAGCTCGAACTGCGTTTCTGCGGGCTTGAAGAGTGTCTATGTCTCTGAGACGGCATCGATGTTCATAGCTTGGCAAGTGAATCGGGTCTTGCCAAGGCAGATGTCTAAGGGCGAATCGCAAGAAGCGCCGCTGTATAGCCTCGATCCGTTCGACCCCATTCTGGTAGTAGGGACACCAAACAGCTGATGCATATTCAAGGATAGAGTGAACGATACTGTAATACAAACTTTTCAGGCGATACACATCCTTGAAGTCCTTGGCCACACGAAATAAGAATCCAAGACTCCTCGAGGCTTGATCGACAACGTAGTTTGTGGGTGTCCTGAGTTCCAGCTTCAGGTCTAGAATAACGCCCAGATCGTTGATGTGTTCTTCGCGTGCGATTGGCTCATCTCCGAGGAAGTACTCAGCGGAAAAGGGCTGCCGCCTTCTTGAAAAGCTGATGACTGCACATTTACTGCGGTTCAAAGGTAGACAGTTTATATCACACCAGTTTGCGAGGAGGTTAAATTGATTTTGTAGGAAATCAATATCGTTCTGGCCGTTGATGTTGTGAAATAGTTTTAGGTCGTCAGCAAACCTTTGGGCCGCCGAGGAGTGAGATCGCATCGTCGAAGTAGATCAAGAAGACAATCGGTCCTAAATGGCTTCCCTGAGGCACACCAGAAGAAGCAGAGAATTGTCTGGAGAAAGAGTCCTTCATGCGAACTGTTAATTTGCGTCCAGATAGGTAGCTCCGGAGCCAGCCAAGAAGAGTTCCACAGAGACAAATCGGTGTAAATAGCGTTGGTTTGAGACTTTGTAAACCGGCCAAAAATCTCAGCCAGAGGACAAAATATTATTCAAAAAAGAAAGTCCTGCCGGAAGGGTCATTGGCTCGTCTTCGGCTTCAAGGACAGGTTCGCGATTCAACATCAGATATTAAAACGTTTACCTATCTAACCCGAGTAAATCCCAAAAGATGGATACAATGCTTCAGCATTATACAATGAAAGAATTTAAAAAAATTGTTTTAAGTAATTGTATTAAGTTAAGATTTTCCCCGATTTTTCCCATTTTCCCAACCCGCTCTTATAACTACCTTACCTTAATTCTGTGTGAGTGTCAGTGTAGTGTGTACTTGTGTATCCCTCGACGAACGGCTTGAAGTCCTGCATCCGGATGCATTGTATGATGTCTCTACCAGCCTCGGCTGGTTTCGGTTCAACTTCGTTGGTCATCAAGCGAATAGAAACATAGGCAGTCCCTGGCTCAAGCCTCTAGAGGCGAGTGGGGACCGCTCACTATGTTCCCTGTTTTGTCGGCTTCGCTTGGTTTGTTTGACAAGTTCGAAATGGCCGAAACTCCATCGCTCAGACGCACAGCAGCAACCACCTCCGCCCCACAACACTTGGGGTTAAACATAATAGGCCTGCGTGATAAACCCACAATCTAGGCATTAGTTAACATTCATTACCGCTGTCTCTAGGTTTCTTACCGATCTCTTTAACTCCTAGCATTATGATTTAACTAGTTCGTCATTTTGGCATGTCGACTGTTAAAACGAACCAGTACTCCATCCAGGCTGTGAGTTAATAAGAAGCACTATGTAGACACGATACGTGTTTCAAGTTTCACTACGAACCTGATGTGAATTGAACCGCTTACTTATCAGCCTGCCGTGCACTTAATAATTAATCTTTCCACTTTGAACAGAACTATATAAATTATACTTTATTAACAGCTGAAAGTGACACTACTAGGGTACAGGTAGCAAGTGGTCTCCTTGATGCTGAACCTTCAACTGGTAACGTTTCGCTTAGTGTTCTTCTGTTTTGTTGGGTTAGTCACAGTCATCTCCACTCTCGGATGCTGTATTCTTGAGATCATCGATCGGTAGAAGAGAGAACATCAATCTCGAGTAATCGTTCCAGGGTTGGATCTGCGTATCTAGTGTTCCTTCTTTTCCCTTCTGTCGAACAGATTCGATCATGCTGTCAGGTTAGGTTGGCTTGGATGTGCTTTATGGAATATCTTGAGCCTGAACCGGAAAAGTAGCTCATGATCAATTGATTCTTGGCCACAATTGATCTCGTTGCTCGTGTTCTGTTGTGTATATAGTTTAGTGTTCTGTTGTACAATTATCGATCTATTTATTTAATTTAACCTATCTTATACTACTGTACCATTCTATCCAATTTTGGGGGATAATACCCATTCCAAGGCTGCGTAACAAAATCCTGTCACATGCTGCTTTTGGAGCAGGTGACAACTTCGCAGCAAAATTTTCATGCACGCAAGAAGGTTAGTTGTCGTGGAGTGCTTGGGCATAAATCCGTGTTGATCGTCGGAAAAATTATTCTTACAGGACAATGAAATCGGATCCAAGACCACCTATTCGAATAGTTTGGCTCATAATGTCGAGATTCCCCGGTAGTTGTTGATATCTCTCCTGTTACATTTTTTATACACCGGAAACATGTAAGCCTCCTTCCACAGTGAGGGGAAAGTAGCTCTGTCAAGCGAAGCTTGGAAAATAAGCCTACCAGGAGTCAGCAAAACAGGCATGGAACGTTTAATAAAAGTAGCAGGTATTCCATCCGGACCCGTAGAGAAAGAATTTTTGAGCTAAGCTGCTGCTTTTGAGATGACTGCATCCTCAACCACAATGTTGTTTATAGAGAAGCCCAGTGGCGCAATATTCCTGACTGCACTATCCAAATGTTCAGGGGATATCGACGCTGTATTATAGATTGACGAGAATTTTTCGGCAAAGAGATCACAGATTCCAAACATGTTTCCAGAAAGATTTTCGTCTGGACTTGAGATTACACTGAATTAAAGCTAGATAGTTTAGGTGACAACGTTTGCTGACTTTTTTGTAAACAGAATTTAAAGGGTGATGCGGTCAAAATTTGGTCAATATCAAATTGACGTAATTCTTTCAATTTTGCATTGAAAAAAACCTGAATACCCTTCATTTTGAAGGTGTGTGTGTGTGTGTGTGTGTGTGTGTGTGTGTGTGTGTGTGTGTGTGTGTGTGTGTGTGTGTGTGTGTGTGTAGAATGTTGCTCCTATTTTGATTTTAGAATTCACTCTTCAGTTGTCAAAATGCCGTACAAGGAAGAAGAGCAGCGTATCAAAATTTTGCTCACGCATCGGAAAATCCGAGCTACTCGCACGCAAAGCTGGCAAAATCGCTAAAAGTTGCCAAATCAACCGTTACAAATGAAATTGAAGTGTTCTGGGAACGTTTATCGACAGCCAGGAAGTCTGGATCGGGGAAAAATCGAAAACCGGAAGCCGCTGACACGACAAAGAGAGTCGCCGGTAGTTTCAAGCGAAACCCTAACCTCTCTCCCCGAGATGCCGCAAATAAGCTGGTTGTATCGTCTACAACCGTGCATCGAGCCAAAAAGCCGGACTACCGACTTACCAGAAGGTAGTGACTACAAATCGCGATGATGAACAAAATACGACGGCCAAAGCGCGATCCCGGAGGCTGTACACGACGATGCTGACGAAGTTTGACTGCGTGGTAATGGACGACGAAACCTACGTCAAAGCCGACTACAAGCAGCTTCCGGGACAGGAGTTTTATACGGCAAAAGGAAGGGGAAAGGTAGCAGATATTATCAAGCACATGAAACTATCAAAGTTCGCGAAGAAATATCTGGTTTGGCAAGCCATCTGTATCTGTGGCTTGATAAGCAGCATTTTCATAGCTTTAGGGACTGTCAACCAAGAAATTTACGTGAAAGGATGTTTGAATAAACGTCTGCTGCATTTCCTGAAGAAACACGGTTATTCCGCACTGTTTTGGCCGGATTTGGCATCTTGCCATTACGGTAAAAAGGCCATGGAGTGGTACGCCGCCAACAACGTGCAGGTGGTTCCCAAGGACAAAAACCCTCCCAACACGCCAAATTTCCGCCCAATAGAGAAATATTGGGCTATTGTCAAGCGGAACCTAAAGAAGACCAAAAAAACTGCTAAAGACGAGCAGCAATTCAAGGCAAACTGTCTTTCTGCGGCGAAGAAGGTGGACAAGGTGGCTGTACAAAATCTGATGGCGGGGGTAAAAGTAAGGCCCGGCAATTCGGATTTGAAAAAGCGGAAGCCTAACTGAATATTTTTCCTGAACTTTATACTAATTAAACTTGAAAAAAAAATTTAACTTGATTTTTTAAATAAACGATTTCACCGATTTACACGCGTGAAAAAGCGGAAGCCTAACTGAATGTTTTTCCTGAACTTTATACTAATTAAACTTGAAAAAAAAAAAATTAACTTGATTTTTTAAATAAACGATTTCACCGATTTACACGCGTTTTCCCTTGACCAAGTTTTGACCGTATCACCGTTTAGTCTACGATAAATATCCTTAGTGTAGGAGGATCTTGATTTGTTATAATTTCTAACGGCACATCTCTTTGCCGTCTTCAGTCGTCGTAGTTCAGTCGTGAACCAAGTGTAGAGTATAAGGCGAACGAATAAAATAATTACAGTTAGAAATAAATGATAAATTGTTTCAGTGTTGTAACGCTTTTCTTTCTATATTGAATGTCGCAGTAACGACTGCCAATCGGGTATGAGAGAGAGGGAATCTAAAATACACGAATTTTCATTTGCCTAACCGTTCACACACATTGTAAAGCTAGACAAAGCCGAATCGTTTCGATCGAGTGGAAGCAGCAACTCGTAACAAACTCAACCGTCGTTTGCATTGCGAGAAAACGTAGAGCAACAGTGGCTCTCGCTCTAGTTCAACGACGCGAAATCTGCTTGACACATCTTCAGTTTTAGAAGTAACGTTATTCTGACCAGTTGGAGTTGGAAATAGTGTTTGGTGTTTTGCGGCTTTTCGACAAATCGAAGGATGGACGCTGGAAAAAATGTTGGATGCGACATCAAGTAGTCCGTATATTCTTTTCAGTAGTGTGTTTTAGTACGTGACGATCGATAACGTTATTCAAGATGAGCGAGAAGGTTTCGGCCGCAGCGTTGGGATCAGATAAGTCGAGCTCAGATTCCCAGTCGATGGAAGCCAGGATACGAGAAATCTCGTCGAAGTTGGTGTTCTTGAAGTCAAGATAGAAGGGTGCTAATTTTGCGACAGGAGGAAGTCTAGCGATATCTAGTGAGACCAATAGAGCAGGATGATGGTGTACCGCTTTAACGTACGGAGCAGGAGCCAAAACAGCGGACGGAACACGAATCCCATCGTTGGCAAAGCAGAGATCCAACATACCGTTTTCGTTTGTCACGCTGTTAATCTGCCTCAAAGTGGCTGTACTCAGAGAGTCTATTATAGTATGATGTTCGATACGGTCGAAAAAGTTGAGCGTACTGGATCCGGGAAGAGAAAGTTACTATGGTTGGTGCACCACTTCAAACCGGGCAAATTGAAGTCACCAAACACTAGAATGTTATCGTCGGGTGCACAGAGAGAGCTTACTTTAGATGAGCAGCGCGAAAAATGCTCAGCTAGGGTAGCATCTCTTGTGCGGTCAGGAGGCAGATACAGAACGCAGGCATAAAGTTTACGTTCACCAAGATCAATGCGGATCAACACAAATTCCAGATCACTCCAGGAACTATCTCCAATGAGCAACGCTGAGAAATCTGACTTGACGGCAATCAACACTCCGCCACCGATGGTCTTTTTGCTATTACGCCAACTGCGATTGCAACGAAACACTAAATAGTCAGGTCCAAATATCTGGCTCGAAAAGTATGCTGGTTCAGCCATGTTTCTGTGAAGGCGACAATGTCGTAACAGCAACAACAGCTTGCGAGCAGATAGTCTGCTAAACACGAGTTCATACCTCCGACGTTCTGGTAGTACAATGTTATTGAGTCAAAAGTTTCCGAGGCAAAGCTAGACCCCTGAACACTGGAAAAGAGAGTACTATCAGGCGGAGGAAAATGGTCGGGAGTGCCATACTTGCCTGAGTCCACAGGCTGGAGAACCCCTGCGCCACAGACGAACTTAGGGCCGGGACTACTGAAGACGCTGGCGGGAAACAGCGCGACTGAGTCGATGGGCTCAGGGGTCTCCGTTAGACCTGATACGTTGCGTCCCGGTGCTGAAGGCCTTGTATAAGTTGCTACTTTTTCGAGGTTCGGAAAAGAGCGTGTCGAAGAACTGGTGAGCGTAACACGTTGATCGGCTCGCAGTGCACTGGAAAGGGAGAGTCCATCACGAGGAGGAATGCCAACATAAAATGGATACTTGCCTGTAGTTGCAGGCTGGAGACCCCGTCACCAAAATCGAACACAGGACCGGGACGACTGATGACGCAGGCGGGAATCAGCGCGACTGAGTAGATGGGCTCAGGGGTCTCCGAAGTGCCTTGGTCGTTGCGTCCCGGTGAAGGAGCCCATGAAGAAGCTGTAGTGAGATCGTACTCGAAGGCAGGTAGCAGGTGATTCAGGTCTTTGTATCGATTGAATATGGGATATGTTTTATTTGGCTTCTTTCAGACATAAGCAATACGGTTGCGCTTGGAGGACAAAGCCATTAGAAAGCCCGGTTCTGGACCCTTTTGAGGTCCAAATCCAGACTGCCGCACATCTCACATGATTGCTGACTAGACTCTGCAAAGGTCAGTTGTGCTAGCAATTGCTCAACACCGTTGGTTGAGTTTGGCTCTCATATAGTCTGTATGGTGGGAGCGCATTGACAACTTATATCAAGATGCCACACTTGACATAGGGTAAACACGAAATTATTGCGACACCGAAAATGTCATGCAAATTTTCTTATAATGTTTAAAAGCAAACCAACATTTTAAGGTAATATTATATATATATTTACTTCAAAAATCACAAAAAAAAAAGTTCATCGAGGAAACCTTGAGTGTAAAATTGCACGCATTTTTGCTTGATGCCCTCCATCAAAGTCTACATTGTCATCCGGAAGCAGTTTCTCAGTTTTTCGTTCCATTTTCTTATCATGTCCTTCTCGTCTTGCTCTTCCGAAGTTCCCGCTTCATTATTGCTTAGCACTGCTCCACCGGGCGCAGCTCCGGACAGTTTGGCGGGTTCATGTCCTTTGGAAAGAAATGGACCGAATTGGCCTCATACCACTCCAGGACACTTTACAAGAAGTGACATGATGCCAAATCTGGCCAAAATAGCGGAGCTTCGTCGTGCTGCTGCAAGAACGGCAAAAGGCGCTTCTCGAGGCACTCAGATTTGTAGATCTCATCATTTACTGTGGCTCACTCCTCAGTCGGCCAGAGCAAATGGCCTGCCAACCTAAATATTTGAAGGTGAATTTGTCGTCCACATCGAACTTGCCGGTGAAAAACTCCAACACCGAAATTTGCTTAAAATCGGCTTCAACCGCTCCTGGAACCGCTCCAACACTCTGGAGACGGTGGTTAAATGGTGCGACCGGTTAGGAAATTCCAGGTGTTTGGAAAGAATTTGTTCGTTCGACTCGCGTTGGTTCACCTCCATTTTCGTTGAATAGAAAAACACGACTTCGAGTTTGACAGCATGTAACCAATACACATCAATGAGAAAGTGTGCAAAATTTGGTTGATTTTTACCCAATGATGAAAAAAATTATGCCCTGTTGAATGGGTCGCAATAATTTCGTGTTCGCTTTTTAATGCCGGTCCGGCATAGAATCTTATACCGATAGTTCCACCTTCAAGAAAGTTCATTATTGGATTAGAGTCTGATTTATGTCTGTTCGCGTTTCCGAGATATTTGGATTTTAATTATTGTTGTTTAAAAACATCACTAAGTTTGACTTAATAAATAAATGAACAAAAAACATCACTAAGTACTAAAGCGTTGCTATCCGTAGATATTAATTATCCTCTGGTTCTTAGCTTTCTTAATAGTTATGCAAGAAAACCATAATGCTGTATCAATCCTACGTAAAAACGTGATCCTATGTATTAAACATCATAATGCGTATATTGGGTATGATGAATGACCGCTTTTGATTCTACTGCGGATCACGTTCTACGGCTGTCATTTCCCACGTCAGCACATTGATTATGTGAAATCACATTGTCTGTTGTCAACTTTTGGCTTCATGAGACCAATGTTAACCGCTTGTCTGGGTTTACATTTCGAAAGGGTTTAAACAACAAACCAATGAAAAAAGCTAAAACCTATAACCTTTTCCACGAACCAACTGAAACTTCAATAAACTCCTCACTTGTTACTGTTACGCCCTTTTTGCCCAAAGGTTCAGATTCGGGGCGATGTCAACAGCAATTTGATTGAATGTTTAATGCATTCTCGTGTAAACAGTTCAAACATAATTATCCCGGGGGATATCAATCATGCCGCTGTTGCTGCGATCAATGAGCCAGAAAAGCTGAACGCCTACAGGGCAATCAAATCGGCGTTAGCAAATATTTGATGCCCAAAGGTCGGATTAGGGAGTTTAGCCCGATGTCGCATTGCTGTACTCGATTCCCGGAAACCGCAATAACATGAATTTAAGCGAGCTATTACCAATAATGGTTGAAAACTTTCAATTTTGTTCATTCTCCAGTATTGAAGGAGGCTACTTTCCAGCACTGAATTTAGTGTAGAATAGTTTATTCACGACCTACTTAATCATTAATTTTCATTCGTTCCCATGGTCGTCCACATTTTGTTATTTGTTGACAAGCGCTTCGAAATTTGCAAAGGAATTTGCGTAAAAAAATTGTGTGCAAAATTCGTTTTTTTCAGCACTTGTCGTAAATATACAACTCGGCATGCCTCGTTGGATGAATTTACGTTTTGTGTTGAGAAAATCCAGATTTTGCAACTTGTTACACAAATAACAATATTCTACATCTAATTATGAACCTATACAAATCGACAAGCTGCACTGAATTGCATAAAATTAATTTCTGGCTCTGCCTGTTTGTTTCCCATTTGGCGTTAAACTTGAACGGTAGGGGCTTTTGAAGCCACAGATGGTTGCTATAATAGTTTGAGACCCCTTCTTTCCACTGCAGGGGTAAAAAAGGGTATTCCCAACAAATGAAACATGACTGCATAACTCTAGGAGCAATCGAAAAAATGGAACCAAAGTTGGCATGCTTGAGTAGACTGAGTCGATTTGGGGTCATTTTTGAATATATCGCAAACCCTGGGTTCTAAAAAGCTTCGTTTTGGTTCAAAACTTATTCATAATTTTTTAAAGAATTTTTAGGTACCGTCCACATGAGTAAATTTGAACATTTATGTTTGTATGGGATAATTGAAAATTTTGTACTGAAAAATCAACATCATTTTTGGTTCTTCTGTGCAATCGAGCCTGCTTATGATTTTTGTGCCAATTTATAAATTCTCTAAAGGAAATTTTCCGTTACCGTTACCTTAAAATTCTGCAAAAAATTATGGATGAGTTTTGAACTGAAGCAAAGCTTTTTGGACCCCAGGGTTTGAGAAATTCCAAAATGCCCCCAAATCGACTCAGTCTAATGCTTGAATAGTACGGGTACGTGCAAAGTTTCTATAATGATGTCAAACCCCTCCCTCCTTCCAGAGGAGAGAAGAGAAGTGGACTCACAATTTTTAGCATAAAGTCTGTTCTGAAAATTATAACTACACATTCTCTTAAATATTAGATTAGACACAATCTATTTTTAATTAAAAAAAAACTTTTTAGACTCAAACATACTGTGTTTTCTTCCAATTTATAATTCATTTAGCGTTAGTTTTTGCAGTGTAGACGAATTCTTCTACACATCGCCCAAGCAACCAAAGTCCCATAAAACAGGTACGAAAAGGCTTTCTCAGCCTCATCATTGATCTGAAATACGTTCTTTGCAGCTCACAGGTAAAGTTTTTATTGATACTTTCAAGTTCCAAAACAAGTCTAAATGACCTGTTATTCAGCTTCCAGAGGCCTTTTGATTCAGCTTCTAAAAAAAGTTGTAAGATGAACAAAAATTTCACCATAGGAATCAGTTCATATAACCTTTTCTTGATTATTTACTATGTGCAGAACATGGTGCCGCTATGATGCTTGGCGTCGAATTCCATACTCGACCTATTGCGGTTTGTCGAGATTTGTTTAATTTACTGGTCGATTGCTTCTTTCATTCACTTCCTTCATACAGATTTCGCATCACTCAAGTAACAAAATGACTTATTGAAAAAAAAACTTGCCCGGCTTCGGGATCGAACTCCGACCTTCATGGCAGAGCCGTAGGAAGAACCGCCTCATGGGGGGCAGGTTTTGGTCACCAATTTTTTACTGTGATATTTTTACTCAAACAATTCATGAATAATATAAATTTAAAATAATTTTCTTTACATATTATATTATTCGTTCTTGAGTTCTTTGACATTAAATAATCAGTTTTACATTACAACCTTTCGTCACTTCTATCTTTCTAGTCAGTCAATCAAACCATATGAGAGATATTCGATAGATTCTCAAAGTTTATTTTAATTTTTTTTTTTGAATTAAACTGAAAATCAGTCACAGTAGGGATATAATGATATAATCTAATCCACACCTTGGTGCGAACTCCCGACGAAGACGACTGCGCCTCTCCGAGGAAGGAGCCGGCTGAGGAGGAACATCGAGTGGTAGCCCTCCGGAAAAGGCTAAACGATGATTCCGAGGCGTTGGACGAGATTATTATGGTCGTCAATAATGCCGTACTTAATCGAATAATCGGGGTACAATATGCGAAAGAGGCCATGGACATTTTAGTCAAATCTTACCAGCGCATCGAAATATATTCGTGGATAGCGATGCGCGACAGGCTTCACGACCTTGAACACAAGAGGAACCTCAGATCGTTTACTCAGCTTTTCGAGGAGTACGATCTGATAGTTCGGGAACTCGAGCGAATGGGGGCAAACATCCTGGCTGACGAGAAGATGCACTCGTTGATCTCTGCGGTCCCATCGGAATACAACCATGTGAAGGGAGCTCTAACGGTTTTGCCAATTGCCGATCTATGTGCAAAACCAATCCAAGAGCTAAAGCGCATGTTTCTTGATGCGGAGATGGCCTTCCAAAACCGTGATTTACCGGGTAGACCACACAACTTCGGGACCACACAACTCCGCGATGCAGGCTCGAAAAGCAGACAAAGTGGTGTGCTTCAGATGTGGCGAAACGGGGCATTACAAAAACCGCTGCCCACACCTGCGTAAAGTTCGGATGGGAAAATCAATGATGGCCGTGCAAGGTCGTCGCTCGTCTGCTGAGGCCCCAGAAGAAATGAGCGTAAGGTACGGTTCGTTGTGGATTCCGGTGCCTCCCAACACATGGTCCGGTACGAGGCACTTCTGGAGGACGTTCGAACTTCGAAATTCTTCGAGCAAAGCGTAGTGGAAAAGTAGTTTCAAAGAACGCCATTGGCAAAATAATAAAACCAATTATTCTTTACAACGTTCTTTTAATTCCTGAGCTTGAGGAAAATTTGCTTTCTGTTAGCTAAAGTGCTGAAAAAGGGAAAAGGGTCACTTATCTTAAAAATCAGGTTCTGTTTGAGTCTTCTGGGGACTTTAGCTTGTACATTCCGACGTGTGTATATGGAGGTTCCTACGTTCGACGGGTTTCGATATTTCGTCACCTTCATTGACGATTACACCCACTGCATGGTCGTGTACCTGCTCAAACACAAGAGCGAGGTCTTCGAGCAATTTAAGCATTACGAGGCAATGGCTACAGCACACTTCGGTCAGAAGCTGTGCAAGCTGCGATGCGACAACGCGCCTGAATACATCAGCAACGAATTTCAAAGATTCTGTTCTGAGAAAAAAGTCAGATGGTATTCACGGTTCCATATACTCCGCAGCAGAACGGCGTCAGCGAACGAGCCAACCGAACCCTGATGGAGAAGGCAAGGGCAATGATCCATGGCAGCAAGCAACCGGGGACCATGTAGGGCGAATCCGTTTTGTGCGCTGCGTACTTGACGAACTGCTCACCAACTCCCAGCTTGATGGAACCTCAACAGAAACACGCAAGATTCCGTCAACCTGAACCGGCGCTGAGGCGAAGTCAGCGAACTCGAGGAGCTACTCAGCGGTACGTTGATAACGTAGCCGCAGTCATTCATGAGGAGCTACCTCAAAACATTTGTGAACTGAAACGCCGGGACGACTGGGACTCCTGGAAGACGGCCATCGACGAAGGGCAGCCCTAAAGGAAAATAAAACTTGGGAAGCGGTTAGCTTGGCCCCAGGTCACAGAAACCTAATTTGTCCGAATGGGCATTTACCGTTAAAGATCGATTGGTTGCGAAAGGGTGTTCCCAAAGACCAGGACTAGACTACTGGGAAACTTATGCTCCGGTGGCCAAAATGGAGAGCGTTCGTACCGTCTTGGCCTTGGCAAACGAACAGTGATCAGATGGACGTCGAAGGTGCATTTCGCAACGGGAATTTAAACGAGGTTATCTTAATTCAGTTGCCAAATGACGAAATCGGCAAATCGAAGGTCGTTCGGCTGCAGAAAAGCCTGTACGGCTTGAAACAAGCGGGTCGTGCTTGGAATCAGCTATTCGACGACGAGATACGAAAACTTAGTTTCGTTCCGTTGAAGACTGACAGCTGCGTTTACCGATCCTGCAAGCGAGGACTCATCCTCATTCTTTACGTGGACGACATCCTGATTTCCGGAAAAGATGTATCCGAGGTTATCCAGATAAAACCGAGCTTTGAAGGCTTTTCCAAATAAAGGATCTGTTGGAGGTCAAGACTTTCTTAGGAATGACCATCAAGCGAGACATCTAGAGAAGTACAATCGAGATTTCGCAATCAGGGTACGTCGAGAAGGTTCTGCAGCAATTTGGTTTGGCCGATTGCAAACCAGTAGGCACACCGCTTGACACCAACGTTCGCTGAACGAAGTTGAACGATGGTGAGGAAATCACCGAACATCCGTTCGAGGAGTTGATCGGTTGTTTGCAGTATCTGAAGACATCATCGAAACCAGATATATGTGCTGCGCACTCTAGCAAACACCAGGCCAGTTCGGCGGATAGGCACTGGCAAGGCCTGAAGCGTATTCTGCGATACCTTCGAGGTACGACCGATACGGCGTTGGTATTCCGCAGAAACGCGAACTCGGATCCACTAATTGGATATGCGGACGCAGATTTCGCTAACGATTCCGATGATCGAAGATCTGTATCGGGACATGCATACATGATCTTCGGGAATCTAATTTTGTGGCCAACGAAACGTCAGCAGACGGTCAGTCTCTGATCGACCGAAGCTGAGATTGGAGCGCTGTGCCATGCGTTAAAGGAAAGTTTGTGGTTAGCAAACTTCTTAGGTGAATTGGGTGTGGTCAGCATTCCTTTTACCTTGATGGAGGACAACATTCCATGTATCCAGTCCATGGAGGAGGCGCGCACCCATCAGCGGATGAAACACTTGGATGTCAAGTACGCGTTCATCAGAGAGACCATAAGAAGCGGTCAGCTTTCTTTGCGACATATCTCGACAGGATCAGCGAGCTGATGCGTTCACGAAGGCGTTACCGAGGGCAAGGCATGCGAAGCTGTTCAGCATTCTCAATTTGCGAATTGAGGGGAGTGACGTGTCCTCCGCCGAGCATTTCTCTACCGTGTTCCTAAATTTTCGTCGGAGCTAGAAGAAGGGACACGTTAATCCCGCAAGTGTACTCGTTTCACTGCCTCCGTCAATCCAACACGCCAGCCACCGAGATCTTCAATCGGTCGACACTCAGCCAAACACACACTCTCTCGCGCTCTTCTCTCGAGTTTTCATTTTACTTCCCATATTCACCCATATTGACATCGACTTATACACTACAGGGAGGTGTTGATACTTACGGTTTTTTGGATCCTCTAAGTATTCATCCTGGCCATTCAAACGAATCTGTTGGAACGCTCCTCCGTTCCTCCATGGGGAAAAACCAAAACCACATTGGTTTGTTTGGTTTCTCTTTCCCCTTTGATCAGTCAATTCACATGCTGAGAACAATAGCGTTTTGATAACCAATGATCATCGATGATGATGACAACAATACAAATGTTGTCATCATACACGATCAACTAAGCCAACACAGCATGTGGTTCAGAGTAACCCAGCAGTGTTGGCAGTTTATTCTGAGAGGATATCTCAGAATCCGATAGGAAATAAAAACTGATTTTGAGTTTGGGAATCAGTTAGTTTTAAGCGACAAGATGATAATCGCTATAAGGACTTGACGAAGGAAATAAATAATGTTTAACTCAATTCCAACACAAACCTGCGTTATTTACTCATACTTCAACAAGTATAAACACCATTAACCGATGAGTACGATGAGTTTTTTCTACCAAAGAATCTAGCATAAATTCAACTCGGTGAAGTCAACTGAACAATAGAGCTTCAACTTGACTTGTTTCATATGAACTATTAAAAAGATGTTGGAGAGATAATCAAAGGACTCGAGTTCGATTCCTGGTCGAGGCGTTTGTTTTCATTTGTTTCCATTCATGATCCATACATTTTGCACTAACCAGTGAGTCGCAGATCCATCAAACAAAGCAAAAACATAATAATGTATGTCTGTTTGTAGAAAACAAACAATTCACACACGCTTATACATTATGTTTCTGGTGCTTTGTTTGGCGGTTGATGCTACTAGTTGTATAATGCAAAGATCAAAATAATCGATCATGAATGGTAAATGAAAAAAAATGTCCTCGACCGGGAATCAAACTCAAGTCTTATGATTACCTCTACGACACCTTACCAATAGGCTAAATCGTCAGATGTAAACTAGTCAAGCTGTAGCTCTTTAGTTCAGTTGACTTCATCGAGTTGAATTCAGCGCTAGATTCTACAGCAGAAAAGCTCATCGTGCCCCGATCAATGGTGCTCTTTTCGCCCCGAGTCAACAATTTAAAGTAAAAAATTTTTTTAAAATTTATTATAGTGATTAAATCTTTTAATGATGATCAAGATGATTTAACGATCATAATAGCCTATTTTCCGGTGCTCAAAAATTATTATATTTGGTTGGTTTTTTTTAAAAATATTTCTATAAAGAGGATAAGGAGATTTTTTTTGCTGAAGACCCGAAACTCTAGGAAAAACGAAACTAATCCTCATGAAAATTCATTCAAAAAAAATGTACTTCTGTAAAAAAAAATGGAGTGCTTACTATGCCCCGCGTGCTCGTTACGCTCTTATTTCCCCTTTAGCTCAAAATAATCCAAGCAAACAAATTTCTCAAAAACAGTCATTAACACCTGGGCCAGCTTTGTAATGCTCTGCCTAGATTTTCCTAAATCTTTACTATTAACGTTCGAACTCTCCAGTAAAGCTTTTGGATTAACCGACTCAAAACAACCTCAAATCCTCATAAACGTCCAATTTGCCTTTTAAAAGTGGCTTGGTTGCCGGAAAATGCGAAAATAATTCGCACACATCAAACGCAAAACTCTACACCCATGCCGGTGATGAGAACACAAGAATTTTGCCAAAGGAACCCAACCAACATTTCGCTCGAAACCACACAGGCCCCCATTTTCTGAATCAGGCTACCACAAACCATTCAATGAACTTGTGGCTGGGAAATTCATTGAAAACCAAAATGTGGTTTTTTCGGTTTTTTTTTTGCTGCCGCTTACTCCCACGAGGGATTCGAAGGCATGCTCATGACAAGCTCGTCAAGTACCTACTGCCTTCCGAAGCTAAATATACAGGTAAATTAAGCGGTTTTTCGAATGCTGTGCAGGAGTCGTTTTTAGTATTTTTTTTTCGTTCTTATTTGTTGCGGTAGAATTAATGGCGGTGGCCCTTTGATTAGTGCCTGCACAAAGAGAGCGAAACCTGTTAATTAGCATCAACACAGGCATAGAATTAACATACTGATATATGCATGGAAATATTTGCGCTAGTTGCATATCAATGATTAGGAAAGATAACCTGAATGAACAGAAAATTTGCTTCGGATTGTTATCCGAAAGAGAGAAAGCTGACTGTTTAATTAGCTTCACCGTAGGTACTGAATGAGCTTTGAGGTAAATGAAAACGTAATTGAGTTTTTTTCCTCGTTATAAATATGATTCCCCTTGGATATGTACTCAATATCGAATGTTGCGAATGACGAGAGTTTTCTTCTCTTACTGCTTCCAGGTATTTAGCAGTTACGCAACCACTCAACTATTCTCGACGGAGAAGATCGAAAAGGCTGGCCTTGCTGATGATCTTGGTCGTTTGGATACTGGCGCTGGCCATCACCTGTCCTCCCATTTTGGGTTGGTAAGTTTGCTGATTGCATCCGTTCTTATTTGGATCAGGGGTTTCTTTTGCCATGTGATTATCCTTTTTATTTTGGCCCGTAAGCAAATTTTCGATCCGTTTGAAAATGGGAAATATTTTGCTGATTTGCCTTCTTCTTTCCCGAAATTTTCCTTTCAGGTACGAACCGGGTCGCCGGGAGCTGGACCAGTGCCGGTACAACCAGAACGAGGGCTACGTCGTGTTTTCGGCCATGGGTTCCTTTTTCATCCCGATGGCAGTCATGATCTATGTGTACGTCCGGATTTCCTGTGTCGTGGCCTCCAGGCATGACAAGATGACGGAAATAGAAGTGCACAAGGTAAGGGTTGAGAGAGAGAGGGAGAGAGATGCAAATGCACCAGCACAGTGTATGCAAATTTTGGTGGCTTTATCGGTGGTCCCATGTGTATGTAAACTAGTGTGTCCCAAAATTGCACAATTTCTGGGAATCTGGGAGCTCACCCTCCAAATGGTAGATAAGGATGTGGAGAACAAACTTTTGTATGGGATAGACTATAAAAGATCATATTTAGTGGTTCCACAAACGCGATCTTTGAAAAAAGTCCACTTCCAAAAGATTTGATCAATTTTGGGTCCTGAATTTTTTTTTTAAATTTATATAGGGGAGAGTGGGGAATCATGGGCCATGGGGAAACGTGGGCCACTTTTAATATCTCAGATGTGTGTTGAGATAAAAATCTCTAGCCAACTGACATCGTCGCCGCTTTGCGTAGGCATATATTTCTATATGCTGTTGACTTAAATACACATTATATGCTTCTTTTATTCATCATGCTAAAAAAAGTTAGAAAAATTTAGTTGCATAATTAAAAAAAACACCCGCTAATGGCATCGATAGGGAACCTAAACTTCAAAACAAAAATATGCTCATACGCTTATGATCTTAGTTTTGACATGATCTTTCACGTGGAAATGGAATTTTTGATGAAACATGAATAAGTCACACAAACGCAACCAATTTGCAAATCATAGCTTGTGGGGAATCGGGGGCACACATCTTGAACCACCTATATTTTTATGTTTTTATACACATTCAGAAGGGGATTTTTTTTATTATCTGACAATTTGTGCCGGGGGTCTTTAGATTTTCCCCAAAATTGAAATTTTGGTTGTAAATGTATTTTTTCAGATTTCTAACATTTTTATTTTTTGAGTTAGCTTCGGTTAGATTTTTTTGTCAATATAAAATAACCATTTTTCAAAGCTACATAACTCTGTTTTTTTTTCAAAGGAAATTATAAAATAGCACATCAAAATGCATTGAAATTTTATCAGCTTTCCAAATAAAATAGTTGAAAAAAAATAAATAAAGACCTTCAACATGAAAAGTTGTAAATAAACTCTAAATGGCGTCTAAAAGTACCGTCTGCACCACCGAATATTTGGCTAAAAATACCATTGAATAGCTCAATTTATGATGCAACTTTCATCTGAAGACACCAAAGTGGGCCATCAACTCCTTGAAGAGTTATGATAGAAATAATGACGATAAATCTCTTTTTTTTGCGACGAAAACAAACAATGGTCGAACAACTGCACTCACATATGGAGGTAGCGCGCACTTCTAACAACATGGAAACAAAAGAACTTATCAAAGCAGGTAAAAAACAATACTTTTTCGTTCTTTGTAGAGTGTTTGCAGCATAACTGACTTAAAATTTTAACCAAAATTCTTAGTATCGTATTGTTAATGTGGTATAACAAATAATGGAAATGTTGCTTCTACAAACTGGTCATATGCTATATAACTTATTAACTTTTCGATCAAAGATCATTGTGAAGCATAATCAATGCCAATAGTAGAAGGTTCAGTCCCTGTGTTTGGGATCACAAAAATGTGATTAAAAAATGAAATATAGACGTGCTTTACATAGTTTTTATACCGGGAGCTAAGCACTAGACACCAAAATCCTTTCCCATTGATCAAAAACAAAGAGTGTGGCACAATTGTAGAAATAATCGAAGAGCTTCCCTCATTCCCATTATAGGTAATATGACATTGAAAATATGATACTTTTACCGTACTCGTTTTCTCCATTTACCCAGTTTTGAGGTTTACCATAGTAGAACGAACATAATTCGTCGTCAGTGTTTTGCTACCTCGATCGCTCACAAACGAATCTTCAGTGTTCCACCGTCCATTTTAAATCAAATCTGGGGAATTACGGATGCAAAACTGAGCGCATAAACTTCTAAAAATGACAGCAAAATTTGCAAAACTTGTTGTGACCTGGTGCAAAACTGGGTATATACGAATTCGTTATTAGATTTCTGGATATAACATGAAGTCAGTTTAGCTGCAACACTCTACCGCCCCTTCTTTCATAACAGTCCCGTATGCAAAAACAAGCAAGCGAGAAAATCAGATTTTTCTGTTTTGGAATACATTCTTCAATTGTGATCACCACTTTCGGCATAAACGAAAATCGTATCTAGGTAGTCATAATAAATCGTAAGACCTGAAATTTTCGAAATTGGGTTATTGGTAAGGTCGAGAGCACCATTTTTATTCATTATGGGACTGTTAATCGACAATATTTGAAACCTTTTTCAAATCTACTCGCATAACAGTCCCATACAGAATATTTTTTTCTCACCAAGCTACTTTCTAAGACTAAAATTTGATCATTTTTGAACTTCTAAATGCAATTTTCAGAAAAAAAAAAAACATACAAAATATCGTAAATTCCACATTGTAAGTTGAATCTTTTTACGATTTTTGATTGCATTCGATAGTTTTTCGCTCAGGAAGTCATTCCTAAAAAAGTCAGACCTGCCTTCGAAAACTCGTGTGCATCATTCGACATCTCAAGTGAGTTAAATTTTTTTAAATGAATCAAAGTAATAAATCAAAGACTATTTCACAGAAAGAAGCATTGAAAAGTAACCAAATCCGTGGTATTTCACATATGGAACTGTTATTCGGGTATATTTCATATAGGACAGCCACAAATTGATATTTTTTTCGAAATTTGTAGAACAAAACCTCTTTTTTAGTGTTTTATTTTGAATCCCTATGTTGACCTAAAATGACGAAAATTCATATGGGAGTGCTATGCGAGTAGGGGCAGTCTACAAAGCATGAAAAAGTAGTGTTTTTACCTGCTTTGGTAAGTTCTTTTGTTTCCATGTTGTTAGAAGTGCGCGCTACCTCCATATGTGAGTGCAGTTGTTCAACCATTGTTTGTTTCCTATGCAAAAAAGAGATTTGTTGTCATTATTTCTTTTATAACTCTTCAAGGAGTTGATGGCCCACTTTGGTGTCTTCAGATGAAAGTTGCATTATAAATTGAGCTATTCAATGGTATTTTTAGCCAAATATTCGGTGGTGCAGACGGTACTTTTAGATGCCATTTAAAGTTTATTTACAACTTTTCATGTTGAAGGTCTTTATTTATTTTTTTTCATTTGGAAAGCTGATAAAATTTCAATGCAATTTGATGTGCTATTTTATAATTTCCGTTGAAAAATAACAGAGTTATGTAGCTTTGAAAAATGGTTATTTTTTGTTAAAAAAAAAATCTAACCGAAGCTAACTCAAAAAATAAAAATGTTAGAAATCTGAAAAAATACATGTGTTTTTAAGTCGCAAAAAGGAACCAAATTTTCAATTTTGGGGAAAATCTGAAGACCCGCGGCGCAAACCCGTCAGATAATAAAAAAAAATCCCCAGAACTCAAAATGCGTTTTCCCTATCTGTAAAGTTTTCTTATGCCAAATGAAGAGTAATGAAAAATATTTTGTCCATCCTATATAAGGAATTTCCTATATATCCTACACACTAAAATTGCAAAAAAAATCCGCTCGGGAATCTGACCCTCCGAATCACAGGAAAATGCTTCATCCTCATGAAATTCGAAAGGAAATCTGATTGAATCTCGTAACGTGTTGTTTAGCCTGACATTCAGTATTGAATGTTTACGAGTGCACAGGTACTTTAATAATCGTCCAGAAATTCAGGACAGTGCCCACATGTGCCACAGGCTCATCTGGTTTCGCGCGTTTTTTGCCGATGCTGATCAACAAGTAGCTGTTACTATCCTTTTCTATCGTGTGCGGCGGACAGCTGCATCGATATTTTTTTTTTCAAGTTTAGTTTAAAATTTTCTAAAAGTGGATGTGTGAAGGAAGACTCGCCTCGCCCCAGTAAGTGTAGCTTGGCACAAAAACCCAGCGGAGGATAATCGCAGCAACGATAGACTGAAAGCCGATCAGGAAAAATTGAAGCGTGTAAGAAACGTAAGAAAATATTCGAATGGCGTATATTTTAAGGTTTTTTTTGTGGTTTAGGCTAAACGTACGGCTTTCGGCAGACGGTTCAACTGAATAGCGTTGCAGAATAACCAGTCTTTTTCCGTGAGATGCAAATAGAGTGGTGAAAGTGCATGCAGGTAACAATTCCACCCAGAGCATGAGGCAAAAGGCCAGGAAGTGGAATAAATCACAATGAGGAATGCCACCACTGATCCAGAAAAGTGTGTTATAACCTTCCGGTTACTCTATAATAAAGTGATTTAAAAGTGTTATTTTTAATGTGTTCTGTGTGAAATGAAAGTGCAAAATAAAAGTTGTAAATTATAAATTAAAGTTTCAACAGTATTTTTTATTTCTTTTGATTCGAAAAAAGAGAATGCAAAACGATTTCAGAATTTCCAATAATTCTCGGAATGAGTCCGTTTTGAACGTTCAGGAGAATTTCAAAACTACCTGTAAATTGCCGGAGGAAAGCGTTTCGAGCCTACAGGACAGTTTGACAGTTGTTTTCCTGAGCTCTTTTTCTGTCCTGAGATCGTCCTGTAATTCAGCTGTTGAAAATACAGGACAAAATCGTCCCGACCACAGGAGAAAAGATTAAGTGTGTATATAAGGTTTTGGAATCTATTCGATCATACATAGCTCTCTTTTCCATTTCATCACCTGAAGATGCTTTAAAATAACGAAATGAATCATGAAATCACAGTTTAGAGTCAACTCATAAACTTTGCATGATATTTGGTCATTTTAGATTTAGTGGCCCACGATTCCCCACCATTTTTCAAAAACCAAAAAATATTTTTTTTTTAAAAACAGTCAGAAATTGAGGAAAAAAACTTATTAAAAATTAAAAAAAATACCTTATGATACCTTGAAAATGTAGAAAACCATAGCATTTTTTATTTTCATTTTATCTTTCATAATAAAGAAGTTATGGAACAAAGAAAAAAAAAGTGGCCCATGATTCCCCACTCTCCCATATTTTATATTTTTTTAAATTTGTTTTTGTTAAATACTAGGTACACGCAAAAAAATGAAATATGAAACTAATTTGTATAAAAATTGAAAATAAGACAGCTATTTTGTAATTTTAAAGGTTAACGGCTTAATCAGTCATATTTTTGAAAATCAAAACGAATGATTTTTACTACTGTCCAGACGTTTCGGCTATTTTTTGTAGCCTTCTTCAGTGGAGAACTGCAAATTTATTGTAATGATGTAACATTGTCGTTTTTAGTTTTACATATTGAGGTTTTCTACTCACTAATTGTCAGGTTCGTTTTTCGTCTAGAGACTATTTTTGTTGGTAATTTTTGGCTGAATTTACTGTAGTGGAACTTTAAAAAATATGTTTTAGTTTGTAGAATTCGGTATATACTATTATTTTTTTGACTCACTGCTTCATCAAACACACTGCGGCGCTTCACCATTCGACAGAACTATGCGGCAGCGCTTTGTTTACTGATGGAGATTTAAATTTTCTGTATTGGTGTTTTGTTTGTGATTGGTTCTGGTTGTAACACTAATATTGTGTCGTGTTTTTCTTGTGTTTGTGGTACATTGTAATATGTTTGCGTAAGTTGAACTGAGATTGTTTACATCAGTTCTGAAATTGAGAGTGTTTTTTGTTGTATAGATGTGGCACATCTCAAGGATCGGAAGAGAGCTTGGTCTTCGTGTTTTATCAATGACGTTGGCCCTCTCCAGGTCCATCATGTGAGTTTTGTCTATGATGTGAGCTAGAAGAGCGGTGCAATTTTCTCTTATGCTCACCATCTCGGGGTCTGTTTGTGTGAATCCTCTGGAAGTCAGCTGCTCATATTTGGAAATGTTGGATTTGTGTCCAACGAGTCGTGTTTTCAGATTGTTGCGACTCATACCAATATATTGTTTTGGGCAGTTCTGGCACGGGATGCGTAAACAATGTTTGGTATCTCTGCTGATGAAATGGCATCTTTAGCTCTGGGAAATAACATTCCAAGCGGTTTTGGGATGTTATTGGCAATTCGGATATCACCATAATCTGTTTTAAGGAGTTTGGTGATCTGGTTGGATAGGTTCGGGATGAATGTGAGTGGAAAATAGCGGATTTGTTGTGATGTGTTATGCTCGTTGGATTCTGCTGTTGGTGAAGTGCTCTGGAGATCATTTGTTGGTGGTTTTTCTTCGGCTGTTTGGTGGTGATCATCGTTGGTTGGGTTATGTTGTAGGCGATGTGCTGGGCTGGTTGGTGTTTTTTGTGAAGTAGATGGTACGGCTGCTGATGGTTGTTCGGTTATGATTTGCTGGAGGTGTTGTGTTGGGCTGGTTGGGGCTTGTTGAGTGGGTGGTGCGGCTGCTGATGGTTGTTTGGAGATGGTTGTTTTTGTTGTTGAAGACTGGTTGGTTGGACTGATTGGAGCTTGTTGTTGAGTGGGTGATGCGGCTGCTGATGGTTGTTCGGTTTTATTCTGCTGGAGGTGTTGTGCTGGGCTGGTTGGTGCTTGTTGTTGGGTGGGTGGTGCGGTTGTTGATGGTTGTTTGGAGATGGTTGTTTCTGTTGGTGAAGGCTGTTCATGTTGGTGCATTTGTTGTTCACTATTGATGAGGCGGTTGATAAGTTGTTTCGGGTAGTTGTTTTTGCGGAGAATTTTGTGGATGGTAGTGTGCTGTTTTGATTGTTGGTTTTGAGAGTCGAACTTGATCACTCGTTTGATGAAATTTCTAGCAACGTTTAGTTTGACGCTTGTTGGGTGGAGAGAACAGTAATTTAGCAGGCGACCGGATGAAATGTCTTTGCTGTACCATTCGGTGTTCAGGGTTCTGTCTTCGTTGATGGTGATAAATGTATCCAAGAATGCGATGCCGTTGTTTTTTGTTGTTTCCATCGTAAATTGGAGTTTGGGATGGTAAGAGTTGAAGGTTTCCAGTACGTGGTCCAGGTTGTCTTTGGGTAGAGCTAGTAGTAGATCATCAACATATTTTATCAGCAAAGGTATTGAAAAATTGAGTTTTTTTGTACAATTTTTCAAGAGGCCTTCCATCACCAAATCACATAAAATTGGTGAAGTAGGACTACCTATTGCTGTGCCTTCTTTTTGCCGATAGAATTTTTGACCGAAACTAAAGTAGCAGCTCTCTAGACAGAGCTCTATAATTTCGATGAAAATATCTAGGTTTATGTTTGTCGCCTTTCCAATGGTGTCCCAGTTCATAATTATATCATGTATAATGAGCCGTTTTGGAGTGTTTGTAAACAGGGACACAACGTCAAAGGACACTAATGTGTACTCGGGTGGTAGTTTGATTTGTTGAAGGACTTTTACTAGCTGGAAGGAGTCTTTTATGTTGAATTCGCTATTGAATGATGATTGAAGTATTTTGCATGCGAATTTCGCTAGTTTGTATGTTGGAGCTGTAATGTTTGGGACAACAGGGCGTAGTGGTAGGTCGGGTTTGTGAGCCTTGGGTTGACCATAGATGCATGGGCGAAGTGAATTTTTAGCTTCCAGTGTTGTTGCAGTTTTTTTTTATCGATGAGCTTGAGCTTATGTAGTCTGTTGATAATTTCGTTTGTTTTTTTGGTGATTTTGCTTGTGGGATCTTTTTTCAGGACCTCGTAGGTGGGATCGTTGAGTAATTGTAGCATTTTTTTGTTATAATCCTCTTTTTTCATCACAACCATCCGTTTACCTTTATCAGATTGTAGTATCAGAAGATCTTTGTTTTCAGAAATGAATTTTGATGTTGACTTGATAGCGTTTTTATAAAAGGAGGATGTAGGTTGTTTTGAGTTATCGGAGTTTTGTTTAAGAAATTCTGGATTCTGTTGACAATAACGCAACGGTTTCTGTCATTCGTTTTGATTTTCAAGAATATGACTGATTAAGCCGTTAACCTTTAAAATTTCAAAATAAAAATCATCCAGTCGAAAATTAATATCAAATAAGACAGCTATTTTCATGCAAAAAAGTTTGTTTGGTCCAAACATTTTGTATTCAACTGACCAAAATGTGTACCTTTTGTGCACTTAAACTTTGCTTAACAGAATATATTTTGTGTATGATCTTGTGAAGAGCTATCCACGGTTTAATCTCTAATAAAAACCACTTGCAAAAAAGACTTGGATGGTTTAAAAGAATCATCAAAAGGCTATATGCAGAATTTGAGCTGAATCTGACAACGGAAAAAAGTTGCGCTGAATTTTAAGTGTGCCAGGGATTCTGAGACATTGTGTTCTGAAGAAGCATGAAAAACAATCGATACAAACATATTTCGCGCGAACACAAACGATGCCTGTCGAAAACAGCAACGAGGCTTATCGCGCGAGATTGTATCCCTCGCAACACATCTCCCCTCCACACAAAATAAACAAGAAGCAATCTTTTATCAATCACCCAAGTTTCATGAACCGTGCTGCTTAACAGTTAAAAATTAAGGAATCATAGCAGTAAATTTTCAATTTTCCCTTCCAGACCATTTAGATCAATAGTTTTCAAAGTGGTCCATACCGCCCCCCTGGGGGGCGTTGAGAGCTTCTAGGGGGGCGATGAGCGCAACTTTGAAATTTGGGGGGCGTTGGATGGTCTCAAGGGGGCTGTGAAGTCATATTGAAATTCATAATGTCACAATTCCGAATCAACTTCGAATTAAAATGACAACGTCGGAAAACGATGAAATTGAATTGCAGATCTCAATACCAAAGTTTAGTAAGGTTTTAGACGATTTTAAATTATAATTTTAATTTCACTGAGCTACTTGTTTTTAGATTGTCAGATATTTTGTCTACGATCTGTATATTAATCTGGTTTTGTTAGTTTATTTAGGGTTTTACAAAAGGCATTAATTTTGGATGGCAATGTATTTGAAGTTTTCATGTATTACAATGAAGACTTTAAATATTTGCTGAGCGTGGAATGTTTTCAAAAAAAAACTTTGAAAGGGTTTTGATAGATTTACGGAAATAAAAACATGACAAAATTTTGTCTTACTGTCCTTTTATTTTAAGTTTTGATTTTTTCCTCTATTACTAAACCGATTCGAAAATTCAACTGTGACACTTGTTATGGTTAATCAATCAAAGTTATTCGTTTACCAATAAAATTTCTGGAATTGAATTATTGGAAATTATGTCAATATTAAAACTCGAAAATGATGCTAAAATTTGAACAGGATTCAGAAATACTTGTTTGAAATTTATGATTTCTTTTTTATCCATCCGAAATTGCAGTAATAAATTTGTTAAATGCAAATGTATTAGTAAAAGAATTTTGATAACCAAGATTTATGATAGGTGTTGTATTTATTTTCAGTACAAACTGAATGATTTCAAGTTCAAGAATATATTCAGGAAATTTTATATTTTATTTAGTTCTTACTGGATCTTGGATGCTTTATGCATATTTTTAAGAAACTTTTCTGTAATGTACCCAATTTGCAGATTTTTTTTTTAATTAATTGATTTTTTTCAATTACATTTTTTTAAGTCATTATCTAGACACCAGCTGATTTTTTTTATTAACATCCAATATTCTCTGAATAAATTGATTAAAAGTTTACTAAATTGAATACTATTCTTATAATAAACAGAACAAAATTGGAAGCTAGTGAAGTACTTGATACTTGATCCCTTTCTATTATTTTCATCATATCTTTTTGGAAAAATATCAGATCGTCATCTTTTGCATTTTCTGACAGCGTGTAATTTCATGTTAATATGCTGCAAAAGTTAGAATAAAACATGAACCCGTAGATTAACCAGAAGCGTTTTCGTGAGACTAAAAAAAATGTGATATTTTGAAAGTTAAAGGAGACTTGATCCTCCATCACAGGAGACTTGATTCTTTAAGCAGGCTAAGATTTGGCAAAAATCGTGCAAAATCTAAAGACAAAAATTCCATTGATTTTTTGGCCATATTAGTTTTCATTTCAAAGTTTTTAAGTATCAGAATGAAAATGAGTTATAAAAGGTTGTCTGCTACTCTATATATATTGCATACTTAAAGGCGCAATTTTCTAATTTTCAGATAAAATCACTTTTTTCAATCCTCATTATCAGGAAATTATTACTTGAATATAAATCATTGGATAAATATTGATAAATGCGTGCGTAGCAATGATCATCATCCATTAAGGAGAGAAATTTACCTTTTTGGACTCGAGGGATCAAGTGGACCCAAAACATACCATTTGGAAAACTTTTTCCAAAAAAAAATGAGAGTTTACTATTGCTTTGCAAATATAGAATTAAGAAGTTCATATTACATTCTAACGACTGACATATTGTAATAAATACTTTAATTATGTTTTTTCGTGTGGGCAACATGATAAAAAAAGATCTTCAAGTAACATTTTGTTAGATTTTTAAACAAAGTGAAATAGCTCGAAATTTTTTTTATTTTTTTTGAGAAAACAGGTTTGTTGTTTTGTTCTTGAACATTTGATCTATGTAAGACATTCCAGTTTTGAGATATTGCTGAGGAATCAAGCATCTTAAACCCCAAGGATCAAGTATCCTCATTCTCCTCTAAAGTAAAACAATAATCCATGCATTTAACGATTCAGTTTCGCAAATTGTAAAATTCAAACCGATTTAAATGTAGATAACCTTTTGAAATCATTTTGGTTTTTGTTTCGTCCTATTATTTTTTCAACAAGTTCGTTTTATTTCTAAATCAATAGTGGACTCCTCGAAAATGATGTTTTAAAAAACAATATGAATGGTTATATGATTTTTTTATCTTTCTGATCAAATAACGCACCTTATCATATTTTACGCTCCGCTTTTGAGCAGCATTCTTAAGATTTGTCGTGGTTAAATTTCGATATGGATTTCATTTGAAGTTAGAATTTTTCCACAAAATTCACAAATGAGATGTCAGAATTGGCTAATTTTAGCAAATTAATCTAGAAATGTTTTTGTCCTTTGTTCTGCAATTTGGCTGTGTATAGAAAATTAGAATCCATTTCAAAACAAAGTAATTTTTTTATGAAAACCCTAGTTTAATGCAATATTTATAATATTTTGATTAAAATTTCAGTTTTGTCTCACAAAAAATTTAAGAAAGCTTCTTATTTAACCTTCCAAAGCCGTTCGCTAAAAATCCGTTTCGGGGAAATTTGAACTGTGGTTTGATTTCGTTCTCCTGGCTGCAAATGTTAACCGATTTTGATGATATTATATTCATTGTCTAGGTAATTTATTCTAATTACTCAACATTTCAAAATAAAGTTGATAAGTATTACCAGATTATCAGAAACTGGTCCAGAAAGTAAAAAGTCCGAAAAATCAATTTTATTTTTAAAACACTCATAACTTTTGACAGCTTTTCTGTAATTAACTGTTTTGTTAATATTTGAAATTGTCAAGAATTCATCTATCCGACAATGTATAGATATGTTGGGGTCCAATGAAAGTGTTGACCGCTATGACTAATCTTACGGTAGGAAAAAATCTTACTTTAAAAAAACGACATCCAATTTTGGCTTTGCATAGCTGTATTTCATTTCCCAATGAACCGATTTTCAAAACTCAAATTTTAATTATTTGGCGTTGATTTGATCATTATTTTCATAGAACATACTTGGTCTGTCAAAATTACCAGTTCATCAGTATATTGGAATGATGATAAGGATGTTTGAAATGTGCGCTTCGGGTCATATTGACCCGAACGGCTTTGGAGGGTTAAACGATTCCATGCATCTTTTTTTTTTTTTAGATTATTTTTTTAAGGAGGGCGTTGATCTCAAAAATACAGCAAAAGGGTGCGGTGAGTGGAAAAAGTTTGAAAATCACTGATTTAGATAAATCATGCATGACAACATAGTTTCACATAGTTGGCACAATTTCCTGTATGTTTGGATAGGGTATCGCTATTAAGCTTACTCCTTATTCTTCCTTGGAGCCGTGTCATCTGACAATATTGGAGCCAAGATGACCAACGATGTACAATTTGAAATTCACCAATATTTAAATCTTTTCCATTCTCTTACTTACGGTTTCCTGAAACATCGTTAGAGAGAGACTGGATACTTTCTAATCGATACCGATAGAGGTTAAGCATGGCCCTGGATTGGTCAGGATTTCTGATGAACTATTTTTTTTCCACGAGATAAAAAAGTGTCCATTTCCTGAACGAATTTGTCATGGAATCTTGAGCAAGTTTTTTTATGTTTTTTTCTGATCGTATTCATAAAATCACAAGAGTTTCACGAACCGCCAGAAAAAAATCGACCGATGTTCAGCTCTCAACATATTATAATTTGATCACATTTTTATTTTAACCAACCTTTTGTTCTGGACTGTTAGTAATTAAGAAACAATGTTTCTCAAACTCGAACAGTGTTCATGTTGATCCTTCCGATCTAAGGTAAACTAATGAAGTGAACCTTCAGAGCACTCCTCATATTGGTCCTCCCGATCCAACGCAAATTCATGACCCTCAGAACACCCTTAATGTTGGTCCTCCCGATGCAACGATAATTCATGAAGTGAACCTTCAGAAAACTCCTTGTGTTGTTCCTCCCGATCCAACGTGAATTCGTGATGTGAACCTTCAGAAAACTCCTTGTGTTGGTCCTCCCAATCAACGTAAAATCATGGAGTAAACCTTAAGAACACTCCTTATGCTGGTCCTCCCGATCCAACGTAAATTCGTAAGGTGAACCTTCAAAAAACTCCTCATGTTGGTCCTCACGATCCAACGTGAATTGGTGAAGTGAATCTTCAAAACACTCCTTATAATGATCTTCCCGATCCAACGTAAGTTCGTGAAGTGAAACTTCAGAACACCCCTTATGTTGGTCCTCCCGATCCATCGTAAATTCATGGAGGGAACCTTCGAAACACTCCGCATGTTGGTCCTCCCGATCCAACGTAAATTCATGGAGGGAACCTTCAAAACACTCCCCATGTTGATCCTCCTCATCCAACGTTAATTCATAAAGTGAACCTTTAGAACACTCTTCATGTTGATCCTTCCGATCCAACAAAATTCGTGAAGTGAACCTTCAGAACTTTCCTCAAGTTGGTCTTCCCGATCCAACGTAAATTCGTGAAGTAAACCTTTAGAACACTCCTTATGTTGGTCTCCTCGATCCAACGTTAATTCATGAAGTGAATCTTCAAAATACTCCCTTTGTTGCCCCTTCCGATCCAACGTTTATTTGTGAAGTGAACCTTCAGAACATGTTGGTCCTCCCGGTCCAACGTTAATTCGTGAAGTGGACCTTTAAAACACTCCTCATATTGATCCTCACGAACCAACGTAATTTCATGAAGTGAACCTTCAGAACACTCCTCCTGTTGGTCCTCCCGATTCAAAGTAAATAAATAAATGAACCTTTAGAACACTCTTCATGTTGGTCCTCCCGATCCATCGAAAATTCTTGAAGTGAATCTTCAAAACGCTCCTTATGTTGGTCCTCCGATCCAACGTTAATTCAAAAAGTGAATCTTCAAAACACTCCCTTTGTTACCCCTTCCGATTAAACGTGAATTCGTGAAGTGAACGTTAGGAAAATGTTAATCTCATGTTGGTCCTCCCGATCCAACGTAAGTTAATAAAGTGAGCCTTTCGAACACTCTTCATGTTGTTCCTCCCGTGCCAATGTAAATTAGTGAAATAAATCTTCAAAACACTTCTTATTAAGGCCCTCGCGACTCAACGTAAATTCGTGAAGGTTCAGAACACTTCTCATGTAGATCCTACCGATCCAACGTCAATTCATGATATGAATCTTCAGAACACTCTTCATGTTGGTCCATTCGATCCAACCTAAATTCGTGAAATGAACCTTTAGAACACTCCTCATGTTGGTCCTCCCGATCCAACGAAAATTCATGAAATGAACCTTCAAAACACTCCTCATGTTGGTCCTCCCGATCCAACGTTAAATTCGTGATGCGAACCTTCAGCACACTGCTCATATCGGTTCTCCCGATCCTTTTGAACGGAAATTCTATCGCAATGAAACTTCAGGCGGAACTCTCATCGCGACTGGAGACTTCAAACTTTTTATTGGAACTCCCATCGCAATCAAACTTCAGTCGGAAATCTCCTCGCAACAGGTCAACTGAAGCTTTGGATTGGAACTCCCATCGCAATCATCTTCAGTCGGAACTTCCATCGCGACTGGCAAACTTAAGCTTTTGATTGCAACTCCCATCGCATCAGAACCTCAGTCGGAGTGCTCATTTTCATTAAAACCTCTATTGAAAAAGAAAGAATTTTATAGCATCTTTTGGACAATCATTTTGGGCGCAATTCATAAAACATTTCTCATGAAATTTATAATAAGATTTCTTCTGAGTGTATGCTTACTGTCTACATCTTTGTCAGAGGTAAGTTGCTTTCCTTTTTGCGCTTGGTAGCGAAAAACAATCTATTTTATTGAAGGTAACTTATTATTCAGAATCAAATATTGCTACACCCATTTCAAAACAAAGAATATACCATTGTTCCGTAAGGCACGTCTCAGAACGATTTTCGATTCTCATAGTCATGAATTAATAGAATGAAAATCCCATGAAATGTTTTTCTAGTTTTGCTTGAGTGTACCACCACAATCATGAATCATTTTGCTTGGGAGCTCGAGTCTTTATGCCAGTAGTGCTTTTAAAATAATATCATTTTTGGTACAGTACACTTTTCAACGCATTTTTGGCACAGATATTTGCTGAATAGGATTCGGATTTTCGTAACCTCTTGTATTGGTGTTTATAGCTATAATCACAGAAAATTAAAATATATTGCCAGCTTTTTTCACAAATCAGTTGTTTGAGATTCGAAACAAACTAAGCTGAACTAATATTCTTATTCTTTTGCAACTGCCGGAGGCTCTAAGAAAAAAAAGCCATCTGAGCTAGCTCTTATTTCCGGCAATCGGTTCCGGTAACGACTGCAACGATGTAAACGTCGAGCACTTTTGAAACATAAACAAAACAAACCAAGTACAAACAAGTCAGTCCTTCAATGATAGTTTCCACACACTGGAATACCATTTGAAAAGTTAATCTATTGGCTGACTCTATGTCTATCGCCCATAGGTATATTATTACATGGATGAAATTTCCCTGGCGAACACTTGACACATGGATACAGGTAGCCATAGCAAAAAAAAGCACCAAAGGGGAAGAAAATCATAGAAAAATGAAATTACCTTCAACCCCCGGTGGCAGATTACACGAAATGATAACGTTGCCTCGTTTGTTGCCACCTGTCATCATCTCGGTAATAAATTCGTTTTATTCCAATTACCGCTCGAGGGTTGGCTCGTCGAGGTGGATTTTTTTCTCCTTTTTCCGTTCTCATGATGGCAGCCAGGATGCACCATTTGGCTTGAGTAGAGAATAAAATCTTGATGAAATGGTTCCATCTTGTGCAGCGAAGCGTCATGAAGATACATCAAATTCATCATCTTCCGCGTTTTACGGGTTTAACACACCGGAGCGCTTTAGTCACAGGCAAAGGAGCAGGCTTCCGACAGAAAGCTACCTTCACAAAAGTTTCCAGCAACAAAGAAAAACCATAAATTACTAATTAACTGAAACTAGCTTAGATTTGAAAAGGAGCTCGCAAGGCAGTACCAAACTAGATCAAGATTGTCGCGGATGATTAACTAAACCTCAGAGGGTTTAAAGTTTCGAAGCCCTTTCCTCGTGGTGCAAATTGCTTGAAGCTGATACCTGAATTTAAACACAGTTGAAACCGAAATCGTACATAAAAAATCAGCCCTTCTTTGGTGACAGATTTGGCAAGTTGATATGCCCGAAAATAGTAAAAAAAGTAGGGTGTGTCGTTTTGCAACTTCATTTGAATTTCGAAATAAAAAACTGTAGTCTTAAAAGTTTTCTTTTTGGTCAAAACTATCGACAGAGTTTTTACAGATTTTTTAAATGAGATTTTGATTTCGATAAAGATGATTTGAAATTTTCTATGGAAAAAGCAAAAATTTGGTCGTAGGAAGTCTTTTTTTTACAATTTTACAATATATGGAGCTTGCTGGAAAATTCTCTGGCTTTGATGAAGCCGAGGACGACATAGTTATAGTTATATCGCCCCAAAGAGAGCATTCTTTTTTTTCTCATGATAAGCATGGTTGGTCGGCTCTTCCGAAACAACAAAGAGCCGGGAGATAACAACACTGTTTTCAGTTCGGCTTCCTAGTGTGATCCTCTTTCGCTGATCGTGCTTCACTTGTTATCCGAGTTTACACGAGCTGTAAGCGACTCGGACGGCAAGCAGTGATGTCAACCTTAGAGATTTTGTCTGGATCTTCCAGACTTTTTGGACTTTTGCCAGACATTTTTTTAGGTTTCCAGACTTCCAGACTTTTGGCATTTCTTCCAGACAATTCCAGACTTTTGTGTTTGGACATAAATTGTTCTAAGATTCTATAAAAATTCAATTTTGTCATGGTGTAATATGGCAGAAAACAGGGTGGCCACCCATTCGGGAAAAAGACGGGATTTGGAATCCACCGGGAAAAATGCAGGAAAAAGCCGGGAATTTCTCCCGAAAAGTCGGGAATTTTTGGCTTGGTGAAAGTCTGTTCAATGAAGTTTGAACGAAAAAGGCGAAACAAGTAAAAATTGATTCACAGTTGATCATCAATCTCTTTCCGATTGGCTTCGACCGATTTTTACCAGGTCTAAATGGATCCTCCTACCGTGTTGGATCGGTTTTGACTATAGTTTTAACTTGCTTCATTGAACAACGAGAATAACCGTAACGAAATCGTTAATCCAGTATGCTCGTTATACTCACTCAAGAGATGTCGAGTCCTATTAAAACAAAAAAAAAGGAAAACAATCTGTTATAGAAACTATTGCAAATCGGAAGCGAGAGGCGGCCGAGGAGGCGAAACAATTTAAGCTTCTATCCGACGCTCATAGAGAGGAAGCATGATGGACGAAAAAATTTGTACTTGGCCAACGGCCAAATACCGAATATTGACCTTTTAAACTATTCGGCCAAACGGATATTCGGTCGAATACTCCAGAGAGTTTTTAATTATAAAACCAAGAGCGATTATTTCATTTTCCTTATATTTGTTCCACTGTAATACCCCTCATGTTTTGAATCGATCATTTCCAATCAGATGATATTACCATATGATGTATTACGAGGTCTTTTTCAGGTAGGGGTTTCTCTGATATTCAAAATGTCTCAAAGAATTGAAAGGACATCAGATGACTTGTCGCTGCTAGGGCGTTGGTTACCAAAGATATTTGGATCCTGTGAAATCTGGAACAAAACATGTCAAAGCAGGTGCTAAGCAATTTGCAATTGCTTATTTGATATTGAATTATATGAAGGTCGAATTTGAGCAAAATATCTTCAAAATAGTAGTTTCAAAGAACGATGATTTTTAACTTAAATATACCATACTTTCCATCACACATTTCTACATGGTCGGGCAATTCAGGACGATTTTTGAAAAAAAATATAAAAACAAAGGCAAATCTTAGAAATCTAGGTCTAGGTAGGTGGTTTCAAAAATAAATATTCGGATTTTTGTTTTGTTTCCTGTTTTACAAAATCGGGAATCTCATGTTAACATGCGGGAAAAATGCGGGAAATCCAAAATGGATTTCGAGTGGCCACTCTGAGGAAATGATTAGTAGAACCTATGAACTATGAATTCAATAAGGGTTCGAAACCTTGGCAAATGCTTTGAGGATGTATGTTAAATTGAGATTCAGACAGAGCACGTGACTGATATAGTGACAGAAAAATACTATTGAAACATTGAGATCTGGGGACCAAAAAAAAGGTCGCCACCTTCAAAACTTAGGTGTCCAGACATTTGCAGAAATTTAAAGACATTTTTTTAAAATCTTCCAGACTTTTCTGAAAAATAGTTGGCAACCCTGACGGCAAGTGTGAGAGCTTTCGCATCTGAGTGGGTGAAGGAGAATTCTAGCCAAGAGCGCCGTAATTCACCACAGTGTTAATGAAGAACAAAATTCTTTAGACTCCTACCACACAACGTACACAAATAACAACAAGTTGTTCCCCGCTGTTGCGTTACCAGGTGGTTTCCTCAAAAAATCAGGACACCGCGAAGAAAAATAACAGGATTTTTCAGTCCACCAGTAGATTGGTGGAAATGAAATGCAGCTATTACTAGATTGCATAAATGAAGGCAAAATAACGGTGCTGTAGACGCCTTCATTTCTGCAACGGAAGAGATCAACTTCTTAGCTGGCTTGCAGTTTCAATTGAGAAACACCGTTTATATATTATCTGGACCGAAGATTACCATCGTTTTAAGGATTTTTATACAGATTCGTCATTTAATTACAAATTGAATTATAATTAGGATTTTTTTAAAGAATCAGGACAATTCGAGAGTTTTGGAAAAACTAGGGTGGCCTTTCAAAATTCAAGACAAATCCTGAAAAATCAGGACACCTCTGGCCCCTTATTCGAAGAGCAGCGTCTTTTCTCGTGAACAAACCAAGGAAAAACTTTGTTAGCACTTAGTTTACTCCTCATCACAATGCGCAACAGATTTTTCCGGAGAAGGCAGCAGATGAAGAATGCTCTCGCTCACTCTTATGTGTTGACAATCTCACACTTGATTGCAGTGCGATTTATCTCTCCTCGCATAGCTTGGGGGGAACAGCAAGGTTGCCGAAATCACAGAAAAATCTATAATTTCACAGAATTTTGAGCTAATATTCACCATAGAATCTGTGTTACAGAACACCGAATTTTGGAAACATTCAAAGATTTCACAGAATTTTTAAATTAAGGACATTTTTTTCAAAATTAAATTTTTATATGTCAACTTGCAGACCCGGTAAACTTCGTCTTACCATGTTAAACTTGGCGTCCATTTTCAATTTGTCCTAGTTTTTTTTTTACATTTCCCTTCTTTCCCTTTACTCGAATCGTCCCGCTTAATTCTATCAAAATTAAACCATAGAATTTTAACTCAACGGGTCTTTTAAAATCCAATTTTTGTTACTTGTTCCATAAATAACAGTATGTTGATAATATGTATGTTCCATTTGCTGTATTCCATTTAGTGATTTATTCGTTTTGTTCGAGTTCACAATAAGGTTTAAACCGAAATAAAAAGTATCTCATTTATTGGAATATATTGCTTATGAATCTTTGGAAAATTTTTGAAGTGTTTTCCGAATATTTTGCCTAACGCAGCGGTTTCAGCTCCCAATTAGCTTTGGATTGTGTATTTTTAAGAGCTGGATAATTGAAACACATAAGAAAAGATTTTTTACTAACCATTTTCAAACAGCTTTTTATTCATCATCCTCATGCTTCAAAGCAGTTTGAATTAAAATCCATATTTTCACCAAAATCATTTCCAAAAAGTTTCGCCTGATACTTAAGTTATAGACTTTACACATTTCAACTTAAAATGTTCCCAAACAGCATTTGTCATGGCATTAAATCTGACGATTTTGTATACTGCAAATTCCTTTTTTTTTTATTCGAGCAAAAAATGCAAATAAGTTCATTTGATTTCATTTAGGATTATGTAATATTTTTAAAGATTAATAACATTTAATTGAAAAGCAGATTTTTTAAAATTTAATAGATCGAAATGAAATAATCTGTTCAGGCTTTGATGGTTTCGTGAGTTCATTTCAAAAATGAAACATAGGGGCAAATGCAAACGAATATCACCACAGTTCAACTTTCATATTTTCTGAAAAAAATCATATTTTCAAAAAAAAAAAAATTAGTTATGTCGACAAAAAGAAATATCGAAGTATACATTTGTATCATTTATTGGGGCAAGTGATAACACATAGGTCTTTTTCAGATGCGTCAGTGAAAAGACTTTAAAATGAATTTAATACTTGTTCTTGTTTGTCTGTTTTATCAACTTTCATTGATATATACTAAGTTTTCTCCGGAATAAATTAATCCTTGGTACTTCAATTTCACTGAATGCTGTTCAACCAAAAGACCTTGATTTACGAAGACCTTTATAATAATTTGAATATCCGCTTCAGACTCAACACTCGGGATATCCTTTCTGGCCATTTTGGAGATAAAATTCTTGAATTGTAGATGTTTCATTGCTAAGAGCACCTGTATCCGTGGTCCAAACAGCCGGTTTAGACCCAAATTCCGACCCGAGCAACCGCATTGGTGATCCGTTATACCAGTTTCAACTCAACTTTTTTTAGAGCTGGTATAAGGATTGATCCAAAACTGATGAGATTTGGATCCAATTTGACGCAGTTCTAAACCGTTTGACAGTTAATGGAACACGAGTGCAGTTGCCAGTTTTTTCATTGGATCGGATCTAATTTCTTTGGTTCAATTCTTGTATAAATTAGACCCAAGAATAGACCAGGAATACAGATGCCCTAAATGGCGCGTTTTCACTTATTCCACCAAAGAAATTACATGAATGTATATTACTTTTAACACTTTCATGTCATATTAAAAGTTCATCATAAAAATCTGCTGCCCCTGGAATATCAATCACAAAAAAACTTTTCAACAAAAAAGTGAATCAAAAGCCTCTTCTATGTAGCCAAAATATGTTAAACAAAAACATACTTTTCATGTTAAGTTCGTACTTGAATTGTGTGTAAACAAACAGTAAACGTGTAAACAGTTTTTTGATGAATGATTTAAAAATAAAGAGTTGAGTTTATTTAATCAGATAGTTTTTTTTTGGGCCCAACAATTTTTAGATGAAGAATTAATGTATTTTCGTAAAAGTTGAAAGTTTGCACTTGCTCTAGTTTACTTTCTTATTTGAAAATTCTTCCGGAAAATTCATATCCTCACTTTTTGTTATAGAAAAGTAGATTATTGATAACTTCAACTTACGTTTGCAAAAAATCAAAAAGTTCATTCAGCCTTTAAAAACTTCAATCCTATCTAATCTATTTCAAAGAACAGACTCTCGTTCAGTTAATGTGTCCAGTGTTCTAGGCGTATCGGATTATACCAAATTGAATGTAAAGCTTCCCAATTTCTTATTTTCAAACGTCCAAAAAGTGTCATTATTTTATATTTATCATTACCAAATTCATATCTTTTGGACAACAATTTACTACTTAAATTAACACGAATTAAAAATTGTTTTAATATTTAAAATCGTTTATATGGTTTCGATTCGATCGATAAAATATCAATCCGTGTCACATCTAGGCGTCATTATTAACATGTGCTGTGTACAATTAAGTAAGGAAAAAACACATCTAGGTTGCATATCGCCCCAACGTGCATAAGAAATATAGGTTCTTGGTTGAGAAATAGGTGCCTAATTTTTAAATTTTTCCAGCGATCAATATATCAATATACTTTGGTTACTATTATCTTGCAACGACGTTTGCTAGCGACGCCTCGCCCATGGAGACGAAAAACAAACCCCTCGAAGAAAAGAAAATCTCTAAAAATAGATGCCTGACTTTTCAATTTCAGATTTTGGCAAAACAAATATTATATGTTTTATTCGATCGGAAAAATGTCAACCTGAGTCACATCTAGGCGTCATTCATAACCATGTGAGCAAGGAATCAAGAACAAAAAAAATCACATCAAGGCATCATATCGCCACCACTTGCATTGAAAATATGCTTGGTTGAGAAATACGCGCCAAAATATTCTCACTGATCAGTATGCTATGCCATAGTTACTATCTTCTAACGACGTCAGGTCGCGACGCCTCGACCTTGGAGACGAAAAACAAACCGCCCAAAGGAAAAAAAAATCTCGAAAAAATGGAAGCCATGACTTTCATTTCATTCAAAAAACTACAAATTTAATAATTACGGACAATTGATGCGACTTTGTGTTGTTTTTATTCGATATAAACCGATTCGCATGGTTACAGAATATTCTAAAAATAATTTGATTTGAATCCTTTGGGCCATTTCGGAGGAGTAGTACTACAAACACCGTTACAAGAGAATTTTATATAATAGACTAGCAGGCCCGGTAAACTTTGTCTTACCATGTTCAACTTGGCGTCCGTTTTCTATTTTTCCTAGTTTTCTTTACATTTCCCTTCTTTCCCTTTACTCGAATCGTCCCGCTCAATTCTATCAAAATTAAACCAAAGAATTTAAACTCAACGGGTCTTTTAAAATCCAATTTTTGTAACTTGTTCAATAAATAACTGTATGTTGATAATATTTATGTTTCATTTGCTGTATTCCATTCAGTAGATTTATTCCGTTTTGTTATATTATTTTTAATATCGGGACAATTTTTGGAGTATTTGCCGAATATTTTGCCTAACGCAGCGCTTTCAGCTCCCAATTAGCTTTGGATGGTGTATTTTTTTAGAGCTGAAGAATTAAAAAAACGTAAGAAAAGATTTTTTACTAACCATTTTGAAACAGCTTTTTATTCACCATCCTCATCCTTCGAAGCAGTTTGAATTAAAATCCATATTTTCACCAAAATCATTTTCAAAAAGATTCGCCTGATACTTAAGTTATAGACTTTACACATTTCAACTTAAAGTGTTCCCAAACAGCACTTGTCATGGCATTAAATGGCGATTTTGTGTATTGCAAATTCCTTTTTTTTATTCAAGCAAAAAATGCAAATTAATTCTTTTGAACTTTAACCCAATGAATCAAAGAAACGGTTGGTTTTGAAAAGAGGAAAACATATGTTTAGATATATTCACCCATTATTTTAAAGATTTTAATTGAAGTAGTTCTGATTTCAAAATTTCCTGAACATTGTTGGTGGTGTTCTGCGATTTCATTCAGGATTATGTTATATTTTTAAGATTTAATAACATTTAATTAAAAAGCAGATTTTTTTAAAAAATTAATAGATTGAAAAGAAATAATCTGTTCAGGCTTCGATGGTTTCATGAGTTCATTTTGTTTCCTGGAAATTATCATATAAACAAAACCTTAATACAAATTATGTGTCTTTTTTACTGTAAATCCTAATTTTCAAAAATGAAACACCGGTCAAATCCTAATCACCGCAGTTCAACTTTCTTTCTCTGAAAAAAGTAAAATTTTCAAAAAAAATATTAGTTATGTTGACAAAAAGAAATGTCGATAGGTCTTTTTCAGATGCGTCAGTGAAAAGACTTTAAAATGAATTTAATACTTGTTCTTGTTTGTCTATTTTATCAACTTTCATCGCTGTATCCTAAGTTTTTCTCCGGAATAAATTAATGCTTGGTACTTCTATTTAACTGAATGCTGTTCAACCAAAAGACCTTGATTTACAAAGACCTTTATAATAATTTGAATATCCGCTTCAGATTCAACACTCGGGATATCCTTTCTGGCCATTTTGGAGATAAAATTCTTAAATTGTTGATGTTTCATAGCTAAATGGCGCGTTTTCACTTATTCCACTTTAGAAATTACAGAAATTAATATTATTTTTAACACTTTCAGGTCATATTAAAAGTTCATCATAAAAATCTGCTGCCCCCGGAATATCAATCACAAAAAAACTGTTCAACAAAAAAGTGAATCAAAAGTCTCTTCTATATAGCCAAAACATGTAAAAGAAAAACACACTTTTCATGTTAAGTTTGTACTTGAATTGTGTGTAAACAAACAAAAAACGTGTAAGCAGTTTTTTTGGTGAATGATTTAAAAAAAAGAGTTAAGTTTATTCAATCAATTTTTTTTTGGGCCCAACAATTTTTAGATAAAGAAATAATGTATACATTTTTTGTAAAAGTTGATAGTTTGCACTTGCTCTAGTCTACTTTCTTAATTGAAAATTCTTCCAAAAAATGCAAATCCTCACTCTTTGTTATTAAAAAGTAGATTATTTTATTGATAACCTCAATTTACGTTTGCCAAAAATCAAATAGTTTATTCGGCCTTTTAAAACTTCAATCCTATCTAATCTATTTCAAAGAACAGACTCTTGTTGAGAGGACGAATGACCAAGTTGGTTAAAATCCTCTATAATTAAACAAAATAGAATACAACAGACTCTTGTTCAGTTAATGTGTCTAGCGTTTTAGGCGTATAGGATTATACGAAATTTATTGTAAAGCTTCCCAATTTCTTATTTTCAAACGTCCGCAAAGTGTCATAACATTATTTCATATTTATCATTACCAAATTTATATTTTTTGGACAACAATTTACTACTTAAATTAACACGAATTAAAAATGGTTTTAATATTTGAAATCGTTTATATGGTTTTAATACGATCGATAAAATATCAATCCGTGTCACATTTAGGCGTCATTTATTACCATGTGCTGTGTACAAATAAGCAAGAAAAAAAACACATCTAGGTTGCATATCGCCCCCACGTGCATTAGAAATATAGGTACTTTATTGAGAAATAGGCGCCTAATTTTTAAATTTTTCCAGCGATCAATGAACAGTATGCTTTGGTCAATGTGGTGGAAAGAAAAAAAAAGTGTACCTCATTGTGCTTTGGTTACTATTATCTTGCAACGACGTTTGCTAGCGACGCCTCGCCCATGGAGACGAAAAACAAACCCCTCGAAGAAATGAAAATCTATAAAAATAGATGCCTGACTTTTCAATTTCAGATTTTGGCAAAACAAATATTATATGTTTTATTCGATCAGCAAAATGTCAACCTGAGTCACATCTAGGCGTCATTCATAACCATGTGCTGTAGAAATGAGCTAGGAATCAAGAACAAAAAAAAATCACATCAAGGCATCATATCGCTACCACTTGCATTGAAAATATGCTTGGTTGAGAAATACGCGCCAAAATATTCTCACTGATCAGTATGCTATGCCATGGTTACTTTCTTCTAACGACGTCTGCTCGCGCCGCCTCGACCTTGGAGACGAAAAACAAACCGCCTAAAGGAAAAAAAGTCTCGAAAAAATGGAAGCCATGACTTTTATTTCATTCAAAAAACTACAAATTTAATTATTACGGACAATTGATGCGACTTTGTGTTGTTTTTATTCGATATAAACCGATTCGCATGGCTACAGAATATTATAAAAATAATTTCATTCGTATCGTTTGGGTCGTTTCGGAGGAGTAGTACTACAAACACCGTTACAAGAGAATTTTATATAATAGATATAAATTTTGGATAAATATCTTTGAGTTGAAAAATTTGTAATTTTGATTGATTTTTCTTAAGTAAAATGTAAAATGACGCAATTTGACATGACTTTTGTATGAAATTAACGGATTAATGGCATCACAGAAATCCATCACAGAATGTTTGGGAAATATCACAGAAAGTCAGAATTTTTATTTCGTCAAAACACTGAATTTTTTTTTGGCAACCTTGGGGAGCAGACGAAAGAATTGCTTTCTCTTACACTGGAAAAGCCGATCTGAGGAGTTTTGCTTATGATAAGCGAATGTGATGAGAAGCGACTACGGTAGTTTTATTAAGGGATGCTTTTTCGGATTTTTTAATTTAGAAGTTGATGTGCGAGGAAGCAAGTGAATATAGCTGTATAACATGTTGGGAACATTTTTAACTAACATTAAAATGTTTCCATTGATGCATTTGAAAAAAAAATTATAGCAGAGGAAACGATTTAGAACTATTCCACTTCAGGAATGTCAAATTGACACTCAAGGTCTGATTAGGGAGTTTTAAGGGAGTTTTAGGGGTTTTAAGGGAGCGTCCATAAAAACTAATGATACAAAATGAAAGATTTGATAAATTCATGCCCCCCCCCCCCCCCCCAAAGAAATTGTATTGTTTTGATGCGCCTGAAAAAAGTTTTAAACCCTAAAACTTCCATTAGTGTATTGAATTATCATATTGACACTGAAGAGTAAATTAGGGTAAAAAAATAAGTGTTACCAGAAATTAGGAGTTACCAGATGCCATGATTTATCAAGAATGAAGGACAGCTTGAAATCAACTGAAAAACAAATCCCACCAAGTACAGACCCCGTTCGTTTTTGGCAACACGCCCGTAAATTTTATGTTGCCTAAATCGAATGTTGCCAAAATCAAACGGTTTTTTTTTTGTCACTTTTTTATTTTTAATTTTTATTCCAATTAGTCAAAATTGATGCAAAATCTTATATTAGCATAAACATTTTCAATTTGGCTCAATTATATTAGTTTTTAGCAGTAAAACATGGAAAAAATCGTGTTTTTACAGTTTAAAACTATTATAAATAAGCCGAATTGAAATATTTCATGCTAATATTACGTTTTACATTAATTTTGATTATTTTGAAATGTAAATAAAAAATAAAAAAGTGACAAAAAAAAACCGTTTTTTTGGATGTTGCCAAAATCGAACGGTTTTTGCTCGGATGTTGCCAAAATCGAATGTTGCCAAAATCGAACGGGGTCTGTAGTTGGAAAGATAGGTGAAGATGGAATCTCAACACGGAAAAAAGTATACACTCAGAAAATTACTATTATGTATGCCACAAGATTCTCTTGTGAAGTGGCGCCATTAGAAAAATAATTGAAATTCATAAGATTGTCTTATGGGGCGAGTGAATTCTGAAGATGAACGTCTACTGCAATGAGAGTTTGTTGCTTTTCATAAGAGGCTCTTATGGAAAGAGTAAAACACTTTCTATTAAGAATAATTCAAGATATTTGATGCAGAATCATTTACTTTATTGCTTTCCAAATTTAAATTAAATCATTAATGGTCACCATCAGCAGCACATCAACAACCAGTTCCACCATAAACATTTCTGTCGCATCCGATTCTTCAACGTTTTCGTTTTTTTGCCGATCAGCTGAATAGTAAACAAAAAATATGTTTTGGTATATTAATATATCAAATGTACATCAAATCAAATTTACCGCTCAGGAGATAAAAATAACATTTGACTATTGGGAAAAACTTATTACTTCAACTGGCGAGTATTTCGTACCGTTAGACGATGAAAAACTGATGGAATGAATGAATGTGTTCATTGTTTTTTCACAATGCCTTTTCTTCTTCCTTTCATAAGATATTCCTATGAAAATTGAAAGAATTTCAGAAGACTCTTATGAACAATAAATTTGCACTCGTAAAAGCGGTTCATAAGACGTATCTTATGAATATCGTTATAATAATTTTCCTGAGTGTAGTATTTCCAACAATAATCCACTTATATTCAATCATATTTCGGATTGATTCTCGACCAACCATAAATATCAAGCTTTCAACTTTATGTATAAGTTATTATCTGTTTGTTTACGTGCATTAAATAATACATATAATATATTCAACTATATGGGTTTGATTGATTTTGAGCATTCAACAGATTCAACTAAAATCGTTTGATTGATCTTCTGCTTTTAACAATGAGTATTGTACATTCAACTATAAAGGTATAGTAGATTTTACTCTATATATTGTAGATTTGCCTTGTATATTTAACGCTACTGCATTGTTTTTTTTTCAGAATGAGAAATTTATTGTACACAATTTATAAACTCCTTAAATCACATTTTCACTTTCTCACATTTCTAGTTGTTTTGGTAGCCGCTCCGATCGAGCAAAACTCATATTTAGTTGATGATCATGTTTAATCTATTATATCTATAGTTGGATGCGTAGAATCTATCATATTTACAATTGAAGTTAATTCTCTCATATTTAACGTCTTCTCAATTTTTGTGATTGATTACAGAAGGTCAATCAGCAGTTTGTAGTTGAATCTATAATATTTATAGTTGAATGCGTGGAATCAATCATACAATTGAAGTTCAATCTATCGAATTTACAGTTAAATCAATTATACTATTAAAGTTGAATCAATTATATTTATACATGATTACGTAAGGTAAATCAACAGTATATAGTTGAATCTACTTTATTTATAATTGAATGCGAAAAAATCAACTTCATTTTGAAGATCGATTTAAATAAAAGACATACACCGTCTTAGCCGATCTGGGCTCTACAGACTGAATAAATGACGTGGACAACTTAAGATTAACATTTAACACCCAGTACCGAGATGGGAATCGAACCCATGCCATCAGTGGACCAGCGCTAACCGTGTAACCACGCTAACCACTCGACCACCGAGACGTAATAGCTGAGATCATTGGAACAACTGTCGTCATTTTTCTCCGTGAAGTGGATTGACACACCAGCTTTTAATAAATTTAAAATTAGACGTTTAAGAAAATTGAGAGGACCGCTTTCAGTGAAATCAAACTCAAACCAGTTGAGAAGTCAGCGTAGTGAGAATGAGAATTCATTCAGGTTGAGGAGACAGATTAGAATACATAAAAAAACACCTTACTCGAGTTGTGGGATCAGTTTGGTGTGAATGAAGACTTAAGCGAATTGAAAGGAAACTTATCTACTTACTTTATGCTTCCGCGACGAATCTCCGGTTCATAAGGCCGTGGAAAAGACCTCCACTGTTGACTATCCGGAGTCAACGTCTTCACTTGGTCCCATTTAAGATTCTCGTCGACAGTTCGGATTTCGGCGGCTAGGCTTCGCCGCCACGAGTTTCTGGGTCTGCCTCTTCTTCGAAATCTTTCTGGATTCCAATCTGGCGCCTCTCTACAAGTCTCGTTTTCATCTTTTCGCAGCGTGTGCCCAATCCATCTCCACTTATGTTCCCGAATCTCGATTTCTTGCGCCCCTTGATGACACGTAGTAGTTCCTCATTCGATGTAGTTCCTCATTCGAGATCCAGTTGCCAGGCCACCAAGCGCGGATGATACTCCGCAGGCAGCGGTTTACCAAAACCTGCCATTTTCACGTTGTTACCGCATATGTCCACCAAGTTTCGCACTCGAACAGTAATACGGATTTGACGTTTGAGTTGAAAATTCGGATTTTCGTTCTTAGAGAGATCTGGCGTGACCGCCAGATGTTTCGGAGAGTAGCTAACGCAAATCGGGCCTTTCTGATCCGGGTTTCGATGTCTTTCCTGGTACCACCATCAGGCGTTATCTGACCACCAAGATATTGGAAGAGCTCCACTTTCTCAACTTGTTGCCCAGCTACCATGAAACTGGAGAGATCTCCTGTGTTGATCTCCATCGACTTGGTCTTTCCGACATTGACTTTGAGACCTGCTACCTTGGAACTTTCGGTGAGGTTGTGTTTAGGAGAGCAAAACAATATCGCCAGTCAGGTCAAGGTCGTTCAGTTGCTCCATTGTTGAAGGATTCCACGGCAATCCTCGGTTGGGTGCACAGTCGATCGATCCAGTCAGAATGATTCATTACGATTTGCAAAAGTAGCGGTGATAAAATACATCCTTGTCTCACTCCAGCAGTTACCGGGATTGGTTCGGACAAGACCCCGTCGTGCAAGACCTTGCACGAAAATGCCTCGTACTGTACTTCGATGAGGTCGACTAGTTTCTCTGGGACTCCTCTTTGCCTTAGAGCAGCCCAGATGTTTTCATGGTTAAGTCGGTCGAATGCTTTTTCGAAATTAGCGAACACCAGCAGAAGAGAGTCCTGGAATTCGTTGATTTGTTCCAGTATGATTCGTAGCGTTGTGATGTGATCCACACATGATCGACCAGTTCGGAATCCAGCTTGTTGCCGTCGGAGTGTAGCGTCTATTTTCTCCAGGGTCCTGTTCAGGATCACTTTGCAGAGTACTTTGAGAGTTGTACAGATCAAAGTTATTCCTCGCCAGTTACCGCACTCGGTCAGGTCACCTTTCTTCGGGACCTTCACGAGGATACCCTGCATTCAGTCCGCGGGGAATGTTGCAGTATTCCAGATGTCAGCGAAAAGACGGTGCAACATTTGTGCTGACAGGGCAGGGTCGGCTTTCAGCATTTCAGCAGGGATGCAATCGATCCCAGGTGCTTTGTTGGATTTCATGTTTTTGATTGCCGCTTCTATTTCAGCCAGCGAGGGCACTTCCGAGTTGACGCCATTTATGCGGCTTACTGTTGGCGCTTCGAGTTGCGGGTTCTGTTGGCCATCGCTATTCGTGACTCGGAGGAGTTGTTTGAAGTGCTCAGTCCATCGTTTGAGCTGATCTGTTCGTTCGGTCAATAACTCACCTGCTCGGTCTTTCAGCGGCATTCTTGCATTAGTCCTTGCACCACTGAGGTGGCGAGAAATGTCATAAAGTAATCGGATATCTCCATTGGCGGCGGCTATTTCTCCCACTTCGGCTAGGTAGCTTGTCCAGGCTTTTATGTCTCGACTACAAGCTCTTTTGACTGCCTTTTCCCGTTCCGCATATCGTAAGCGGGCGGCTGCTTTAGCTGACTCGGTACATGCCTGCTCAATTCTGACTTTTGCCTTTCTCCGATCATCGATTGTCCTCCAAGTTTCATCCGATATCCATTCACTGCTTCTTCCACAAACTTTACCGAGAGTACCATGGCTCGTCGTGATAAAGGCATTCTTGATTGAGGGCCGGACATTCAGCCGAAGGCCGATAGGCCGCAAGATGTTAGGCCGAAGGTCGCTAGGCCGAATGAGTTGAAAGGCCAACGGATGTTCGGCCGAATAGGACAATAGGCCGAATGCGACATTAGGCCGAAGGTTATTTGGCCGAATGGTCATCAGGCCGAATGGGCGATAGGCCGAATGGTCATTAGGCCGAATGGTCGTCAGGCCGAATGGTCACTAGGCCGAATGATCGTCGGGCCGAATGGATGCTAGAAGGTCGGTAGGCCGAATAGCCTCTAGGCTGAATGGTCGTTGGACCGAATTTATGCTAGGCCTGTAAGACATATTATCGCTTTCTTGCATGTCGGGCCGCTCAGTAGTTAGGCCGATCAGTAGTTAGGCCAAATGGTCGTTAGGCCGAATAGTCATCACGCCGAATGGTCATCAGGTCTAATGGATTGCCTTGTGATCATTCGACCTAATGACCATTCGGCCTTACGACCATTCGACCTTACGACCTTTCGGCCTAGCATCCATTCGGCCTTACGACCATTCGGCCTTGCGACCATTCGGCTTTGCGACCATTCGGCCTTGCGACCATTCGGTCTTGCGACCATTCGGCCTGTTGTTGAATTTTATCGACGTTTTTCGGCGAGTTTTACAAATTAAAAACTGTTTTTTACCAGTTGTCCAGACGTTTCGAGCTACTTTGGCGTTCGCTCCTCTTCAGTGGACACTAAAATATATTTTAAATTACAATTTAATACTACAATTACAACTTTTGATTTCAAACTTACAAATTACTGGCTTTCGTCCATACTAATTTGTTCTGGCTCAGTTTGTTTTGTTTTTCGTTTACATTTGTGTGTCAGTGTCTGTGTTAATTTGGAAATGACGGGGTCGTATGCTGTTTTAAAATTACATGAATCTCGTTGTCTGTTTACAACATTGTTGTCCCCTCTTAGTTTTATGTAAAAGGTTTCTGTAGTTATTCTTGCGTTGTATCCTGCTACTCTTTCTAAAATTTTGTGGTGTTTTCAAAATCAAAAATATGACCAGTTTCTAAGCTGTGTTTTGCTAAACCAGTGCTCATTTGTTTCGTTGATACATTCGTTTGATGTTGTTTGATTCGTTTTTCTAAATACTGGCTAGTTTCACCAACGTATGATTTCTTACACTTTCCACATTTTATTTCGTAGACCACATTAATGTTTTTATTTTTTGGAATTTTATCTTTAGTTTTCGTGAAAATTACGTTTTTTATTTTGTCTAATGGCTGGAAAGCAACATTAATATCAAATTGTCTTAGATATCTGGCCAGTTTTTCTCCTAAGCCGGCACAGTAGGGGATGGTTGCAAAATTATTCATAATCTTATTCGTAACACTTAAACTATTATAAATTTGATGTGTTCTTTCTTTTATAATATTAGAAACTAAGTTCCGTGGATAGTTATTGAGTTTTAAAATTTTGTTAACAGTACTCAATGTTTTTTCCCTGTAAACAGTATGTGTGAGTCTTATTGCTCTGTCTACAAGTGCTACAACTGTGTTCTTTTTGTGTGAAAAAGGGCTCAATTAATTAAAATCAATATAGCGTCCTTCTTCATCCTTCGGGAACCATTCTGTCGTGATAACATCCTCCTCTCGGCGCAAAATTGTGTCAAGGAACTTTATTCTACCATCCATCTCGTGCTCGATGGTGAATTGAAGCCTTTGATGAAAACTGTTGAACGTGTTCAAAATTTCCATTTGTTGCTCGTTTTTGGCAGCAACCAAACAATCGTCGACGTATCGCTTGAAAAACACCGGCGCGATTCCCTTTCCTTGCAGCTCAGCAAGCGCAGACTGCTGATTTTAGAAAGAGTAGCAGGATACAACGCAAGAATAACTACAGAAACCTTTTACATAAAACTAAGAGGGGACAACAATGTTGTAAACAGACAACGAGATTTATGTAATTTTAAAACACCATACGACCCCGTCATTTCCAAATTAACACAGACACTGACACACAAATGTAAACGAAAAACAAAACAAACTGAGCCAGAACAAATTAGTATGGACGAAAGCCAGTAATTTGTAAGTTTGAAATCAAAAATTGTAATTGTAGTATTAAATTGTAATTTAAAATATATTGTAGTGTCCACTGAAGAGGTGCGAACGCCAAAGTAGCTCGAAACGTCTGGACAACTGGTAAAAAACAGTTTTTAATTTGTAAAACTCGCCGAAAAACGTCGATAAAATTCAACAACAATACATCGCGGCGATTAACCAACATTCATTCACCATTCGGCCTAATGACCATTCGGCTTTATGACCTTTCGGCCTAGGGATCACTCGGCCGAACATCCTTTCGGCCTTGCGTCCTTTCGGCCTAACAGCATTCGGCTGGATAACCGTCGTCCGAATAATCTATTCGGCCTAGTGGCCTGTTCGGCCAGATAGCCCATTCGGCCTAAGATCAATCGGCTGAATGACCTTCGGCCGAATGGCTTTCGGCCTCATGACTTTCGGCCGAATGACCCAGCCTCTTCTTGATTGTACACCACTGTTCTTCGACTGTTCCGTCTGTCGGCAGCTCCGAGGCTCGGGATTCTAGCTGTTCAACGTATGCCCTTTTCACCTCTAGATTCTCGAACCTGCGAGCGTCGCATGGACAACCGACTTTCTCCTCTCGCCGCTGAACACGCGCGACTCTCAGTCGTATCTCGCCAAGGACGAGGTGATGATCAGATGCAATTTCTGCGCTTCGTTTGTTGCGGACATCAAGAAGGCTCCTTATCCTTTTTCGGCTGATGCAGATGTGGTCAATTTGATTTTCTGTTCGACCATCTCGGGATACCCAAGTGACCTTATGTGCTGGTCGATGGGGAAAGAGCGATCCACCGATCACCATGTTGTTTTTGCCACAAAACTCTACAAACAGCTCTCCGTTTTCGCTCATCTGTCATAGACCATGGCGCTCCATGATGCGCTCAAAGTGGTGATTATTGGAGCCAATCTTTGCGTTGAATTCGCCTAAGTTGATTTGAATATCACCCTCCGGAATTTTCTCAAACACGCTGTGCAATTCACTGGAAAACTGCTCTTTTTCCTCCAAATCGGCAACGTCAGTTGGCGCATAGATCTGAATGATTATCAGATTTCTAGCCCGTGTTTTGAATCTTGTTACGATTATTTTTTAGCTTACCGGTTCCTATTTTATAAGCTCCGCACGGGCCTGCGAACCTCCTTGTTTCCGAGAAGCGTATTCTTCCCGTTCCCGTATACCTGAGTGAAGGCAGATGCAAGATTAGTGCACAGTCAGGTGGAAATAAAATCTTCAGTATGTTGTTTGGGATTGGTTCTGGTGAACTCAACTCGCGACAACCGAATTTTACACCGCGGTGATTGATCCGGACTGACGAATCGCGTGGCAAACGTAAACAATAACACAGAATCGCAAGTGGAAAAAAATGTCAACTAGCTTTTGTTCTTGAATCGACGAAGAGTGAATTCGTAGTGTTCACATATAATCCAAACATATATCAATCACTATTTAAAACTGACATTTATTCATAACTTGACGAAAATAAATGTGATTATATTATCAAATTCCGATAGGGGAAAGTCGGGTAAGACGGACACAGCGGGTAAAACGGACACTTTCAATATTTCGAGAATTACAGTGTTTATCACAAATCTAATGATAAGAATATGTTCGTCTACCTAAGTGTATCAACACTTTCGAGAACCTTTGTTTATTTATAGCAAGCAAGCTCCCATCATAGTAAACAAAACAAACAAAAAACTCGAGGATCCATTATCTGATGTAATTTTCTCTCCTCATTAAATAGTTCATAACTCGAAAAAATTTCGAGTGCTTATTAGGCTTCTTTCTAAGCATCTGGAGGAAAATTGGAGAATTTCCGTCAAAGGGCTTGAACAGCAAACGTTTTGAAAAAAAAGTTGCTAAGGCGGGTAAGACGGACACCTCAAGGTCGGGTAAAACGGACACATAAGTTTCTCCAGGTATTTAAAATTTTTCATCGGTTTGATCCTCCATATGCCTTCAAAAGATCTTAGTAAGAGCAATTGTCGGTCGAAAAGCACTCACCATCTCAAACAGGCCATAAAAACTGTGAAAATAGGATCTCCGGTGAAGAAAGCGCCTATAAAATACGGAATTCCGAAACCACACTGATTCGCTTCTGGACTTCGACCAGTTGGTTCCAATTTGGCTTGAAAACGTTTTCAAATACTTAACTCACAAAAATATCTACTTTTACAGCAATTTTTGCGGCAAAATGTACCTATTCTGAGCAGTGTCCGTTTTATCCGACCTGACCCGAACCATATTAAGGCTAAGTAAAGATCAGACGAAGTTTTGAGCGAGCTCTAAAATTCGCTTAAAGCTACGTTCAAAAGGTCGAATAATGGTGTTTATTGAAACTTATACAATCAGCTTCAAGGACTTTGTCAAATCAGGGCCTACTAATACAAAAGTCAGCTTTAAAGCAGATTGCGCCCTGGCTTATGAAGCAGATTTATTCAATAATTTTAAACGAGCTATAAAGGTTGAAATAAATCTCAAATTGTTACTTGGGACCATTGAGATTGTTGAAAAAAAATGTTAAAAGCAGCCCCTAATTGGCACTTCAATCTGAATGCGCTTACATTGTTGTTTGTTTGTTTTTTTTTTTTTGTCCACAGAAAGGCCATCGGGCCCGAGACCCGCTGACAGGGGCAGGATTCTGCGGTATCAACGTGGGAGGCGCTCCGGTTGGTCTGGATTCCGGTGGCGGAGGAGGAGGAGGCGTAACAGGAATCGGGGGAGGTGCTGCTGGCTGCGGTGTACCAAATGTTGACGATGTGTGTTACCACTATGCTTCTGAACTGGATACCGGGCAGCTGAGCCCGGCCGGCAAACACAAGAGGTCCTCGTCCCAGTTGTCCACTGCAACGGCAACCTACGTGACACAGCTGACCGGTGGCTCCCTGGATGATTGTTCAGTGGTTACATCTGTCGGGGGGATGAGCAAGAGCAGAAATCATAAGAATGGGTGCTACGAGTTGGTCGACATCAACTCGATTGGAACGGCGGCAGCAGGAAAGCATGGCCGCCGAGGGGATGGCGAGGGCGATGGGCCAGAGTCACCGGTGGAAAAACGAGGTTCTTCTAACAACAACGTGCACTACAAACTGGCCTCAACAACCGAGCTTTGGCCCTCGACCAACAATGTTTTCAATCAACAAATAAAGCCACAAACAGCAAATCAAGTGGCCAACAGTGGGGGCTTGCGGCGCACCAATACCATTAGTAACTCAATTACGACGTCGGCCACCTCTGCTGGGACCGGAGCCCGGAATATGCGAATCCATCAGCAAAAGTCACTCTCGTCTCGGATTCTCTCGATGAAGCGCGAAAATAAAACGACCCAGACATTGAGTATCGTGGTCGGCGGCTTTATCGCCTGCTGGCTGCCCTTCTTCATCCACTATCTGATAACGCCCTTCCTGCCGGCCGAACTTCGGGAAAACAAATTGGGCGAATTCTTCACGTGGCTCGGCTGGATCAACAGCGCCATCAATCCGTTTATCTATGCGTTCTATAGTGTCGATTTCCGGGCGGCCTTCTGGCGCCTAACCTTCCGGCGTTTCTTCCGAGACAGCGACCGGGCACCGTTTGCTCATTTACACAACATGTCCATGCGGCGATAAATCTCAATGGCCGCAGCCGCCGAGGGTGGACACATTTTCGCCAGAGCATAATCTGGACTCACATATCGTTAAGCGTGATCTCTCTCTCTCTCTTCACCTTCCTTACCTTTCTCTTTCTCGCATTGGGAAGTTTCCCGGAAACTTCTCTTTGGAAAAGTTTGCCTTTTTCCAAACTCAACACCACCAACTAGTGGAAGAAACCGTACAGTTGCGGTTTTTGTTTCCGTTCCCGGCATCGAAACTTTAGCATGCCGGAGCACATTCTCTGAAATCGGTTACCGGAATGTGAGATTCGAAAATCAATCAACAGGTGTTCGAGTGCGGTCGATTTATCTTCCATCGAAATTTTCCCAAGTTCGATCCGTTCAATTGAACAAAGTTAGTTGCCTACGAACACGTCTGTCTTGTCGTGTGAGACCTCTGCTTCAACCGTTATCTACTGTACCTACTGTAAATCGATTTGTCGGAAGCGATTTCCAAAGATTGTTAGACTTGTTGGTAGTAATTATAAGTGCAAAGAAAAACTCAAATCGAAGTGTTTTTGTTTTGGAAGCGAAAGCTTACTCTCATGATAGTTTATAGATATAAAAACGATATGTAAACAATTGTTCGTTTAAATTTACTTTTGCGTTTTTTATGAGTAGAAGAATGTATCACATATCCTAGATCCAGAGGTTTGGTTGAATTTAGCAAAAGACAGAGGGAAATTCGCACACCAAGTAGATCAGATATATAAATATAGCGAGAGTGAAATTTCTGAAGGCACTGAATCAGAAAAAGAGGAAGAATAACAAATCAGGCTAGATAGAGGATCTATTCTCTCAATGCGAATAACTACAAAATTAGTTCCAATAATTTAACTATGGATTGCCACTTACCTAATTCGCTCTGTTATATCAAAATATTTATTTAGAATAATTTCAATTCATTTATCTGAGCTCTAATTTTATCATTAACTATTTAGTAATTTTATTAAGTAATCATGTAATATAGAACTGTAGCTTAGTTATTGGTGATGGGTTTTATTATATGAAATTTACTTGCTCCGTTTAATTCATATGAATTTAGCTATTGGTGATGGGTTTAGTGATTGATACACTCCATATTCTCACTCGGGTCCTTACTATGTTGTTTAAATGTGATAAAAAAAAACCAAAAAAAAAAACAAAAAAATCGTAGTTGTTGGCTTTACTAGATATAAGATAACCTTTTTTCCAGTAGCAATAGAAAAAAACCCATGTAATTAAAGACAAATATAAAAAGTTATATCAAATTTTTATTTTTAATTATATTATTACAAACAGCTTAATTACATCGTTTATTTGAATTAGTATTCATCAATATTTTATAACATATTTATTTAATGACATATGATTTATATTATATTATATTATATTGCTTTTTATATATCATTATATTTACACTATATTTCATTTATCAGAGAGAAGGCATCTGGGGATAACCTTAAGCAATTATTGCAAGCGGAGTGGAGTGCCAACCATTGTAGGTTTCTGAGGGTTGGATGCTTTCTCTCGATGAACCATCGGCCGTGGAAGCCCTAGAAGTCAATTCGAAAGGCCAAGCCACACAGACATAGGCTGGACCTTGCTACCGATGGGGGAACCATACATACATACATACATACAGAAGAATGTATCACATATCCAAGAAATATCCCTTTTTTTGCAAAAATCACATACCGTCTTCTGAGGTAACATGCAATTTTTTTTAATTGCAATGACTTCTCAAAATTGTTTGTCCCCAAAAACCCATACGACAGATGCATCAAAAGGTTAAAGTATGATGTAAAGGGTGTCCACGATAAAATTGTCACACTATGAAATTGCTCTAACTTTTTAACCTTTGGGTAGAATTCAATGAAAATTTGGGTGGATTTAGTTCATAGTGCGTTGTTTACATTCTGCAAATTTTTAAGTCCTGTGATCAAAACTCGCGGAAATGAAGTCGAAATAACAGCACGTGCGTGATAAAATCTTGCGCATTCATCACGAGAACAAGCATCGCTAAAACGTTGGGAATAGCGAATCTAACGGTGTCGCGAGTGGCACCGAACGGAAGCCCAGAAGTGAAGGAAAAAGTAACTTATCATGGACGACGAAACATATATGAAGGCCGACTTCAAACAGAACCCCGGCAACCTGTTTTTCACGGCCAAGGATAAGTGTCGCATCTCTACGTGTGGGAGGCGGAGTGCATCTTTCGAGACCCAGGACACGATGAACGAACAGGTGAACATGAAAGAGTGCCTCCGGAAGTGGCTGCTTCCTCTCCTGAGGGCCCACAACGTCCAAACGATTTTCTGGCCGGATTTAACCTCATGCCACTACTCCAAATACGCGCTGAAGTGGAATGCGGACAATAAGGTCAATTTCGTGCTGAAAATGTTCAACCCTCCCAACACTCCGGAGCTCTGTCCCATCGAAAAGTACTGGACCATTATTAGGCAGCACCTTCTTAATCGACCGAAGGTAGTGAAGACAGTCGAGAAACTGAAGAAAGTATGGGTTTACATGCAAAAAACGGTTGATTCACAGGTTGTGCAGAATCTTATGGCCAGGGTTGAGGCCAAGGTTCGGGCATTTGCGTATGGACTGTAAATAAAATATGAGCAAAAAGGTAAAAGTTAAGTAGTTATTTTCCAAACCCTGAAAATTTGATGGCAATCGGATGAAAACTCGAGTTTTGCAAATCAATTTTGTGTGTGTCAATTTCATCATGGACGCCGGTATTGGCTCGTAACATGCGTTTTGCTTTCTTCATCGAGAAAGGCGTAAGGTACAGTTCAAATATTAACAGTTCAAAAATCCGATGAAAACTTTAGAAAATTTGTAGAATTTGAAAATTAGAACCATAGAACATTTTCTGTCACTGAAGCAAGTATAAGAAAAAGCACAAAGGTGCTTCATGCTTCTAAGGGTAAAAATTATTACGAAAAATTCGACTGCTGTAGTCACAAAAACAAATGTTCGAACAGATGAAACTGTACTGTTAATAAATGTGTGGAAACGAGATTTACAAGGTGTCACATTGATGTTCATGTTTCCCCTGTTAGGGTACTGAATTATTGAAATGCTTATTCAAACAAATAATGATAATCCGGAAAATTTTATTTACAGGGTAGCAACGTAAAAGTGATATTAAACACCAAGATGAAAGATTTGAACTCAAGTACTTTGTTTGTGTATCACTTTCACGTTACCAACCTCGAGAATATTTGAACCATTTTAAAGTTTATAGTTTACATCATTAAGGCAGTCCATCATACTTGAATAGGGTTGCCAGCTGGCCCGCTTTTATCCGGGTTTGCCCGGATATTTAATACAAAATTTAGTAACAGTCCGGCCCGACCCGGTTGCCTAGAATTCATTGAAAAACTCCTTTATTTTGCCTGGATTTGTTCACATTATTCGACAAATCAAACCAAAAAATAAACAAATTGTGTTGAATTTTTTTATACATATATGCCTCAAAAACAAAATTTTATGAGCAAGTTTTATGAAAGGTTTTTTGGATGCCTAAAAACGATTCAAAGTCTGTCGAGAAGTTTTGACGAAACAAATTTTTTTTCAATTATTTTTCTTGATTTTTGTTTAGTAAATAATTTCTGGGTTTTGACAAAATTTGCCCGGATATTGAACGGATTTTTGGTCGTCAATTTTGAAATAAAATGCCAGGATTTTGCAGAAATTCGAGCTTAAACTTTTTATCCATATTTCAGACCTTTAAAGTTTTTCAGTGAAAATCTAAAATTGTTTTACCTAAACAATGTTATACAATTGCTATTGCTCAGTTGTTCTTAAATTTTAGATCAAATTCAATAATAATAGAATAAGATTTCTAACCAAATTTGATGCCTATTTTAAAAGGGAGCTTTCTGTCATAAGGAGTGTATCCGAAAAAAAATGTAACACTTTGTTTTGTGAATAACTTTTGATCGCATGAATGAAAATTTATGAGATTTTCAGAGAATCTACGTTGCAATTTAATGTTTGCATGTGTTTGAGGTAGCGTACGATGAATGTTTTCATAGACCAAAATCATTTTTTTTTACTTTATTTAGCGAATATAAACCGTATAAGTTAAAAAAACTGTTGTCGGTCACTTAGTGGAGTATTAAGATTGTAGCGTGTGTGTGTTTATAAACGAGTGCTTAGATACTATTATTTAAAAAGCTAAGTTGTTTGACTACTACTTACGGAAGGAAAGGATCAAAGGACGGGATAAAGGGAAGGGGAATGGAGGGTAAGGATGAGGAAAGGATGTTTCAAAAAATCCCACACCAGGTTGTGCGTAGCAAGGAAACCATTTCCTGTTTCCAGATCTCCCAAGAGTCCATGTTTTCGCAAGATTTACCGCGCTTGCATTCGCGTTGCTTCGGTGGATGTAGTATTTCTTGGGAGGGCTAGGCATATTGTTTTTTTTGGTTTTTGCGAAGCCTTGTAACCCCCAACCCCCCGACTAGTCATACCAGCTATGTGCAGTATGATTTCATCAAGGTGGGCGAGTGCTACTAGGCTGAATTTCGTTAAATAAGTAACTTTTAAGTTTAGACTTGAAAAGCGGAAGACTTTCGATGTTTCTAATATGCAGAGGTAAAGTATTGAACAGATTTAGACCTTTGTTCAAAAAACTGTTAGAGACATTCGTTGTTCTACTTCTAGAGATGTAAAAGTTCGAGTTTACATTACTTCTTGTACTATACGAGTGGATCTCCGAAATGAAAGTAAGTGTAATGTTGGTTTTTGTCAACTTGTTTAAGATTTTATAGATCAAAATACAGATTTCAAATTTATTTAAAATATGCATGGGAAGCACATTCGCAGAGTAAAGTTGATTAGTTGGAAAAAGTATTGGAAGCTTTTTCACAATTTTCAATGCTTTATTTTGTAACGTTGAAAGAGGTTTCAGATGTACAGAAGCTGCACATCCCCATATACAATTCATATACGCAAAGTGCGGGTGTATATAAGCATAATATATTTTCCATGCTACGTTTTCAGAAATAAGATGTCGTATTTTCTTTAGAGCGAATATGAATGTGGTGACTTTGGAGCTTACTTGAAATATGTGTTCGTTCCAGCGTAGATTTTCATCAATCAGTAATCCGAGATATTTGACTTTAGAAACTTGTTCAATAGCTATATCATTAACAGAAATTGGAATTTTATCTGATTTTTTATGTAGGTTAAATAAGATGAAGTTTGTTTTTTCCAAATTTAATGCCATATGGTTTTGGTTAAAGAAAGATATTAGGATAAGCATGTCATGTGAAATATATTCTTTCAGCATGTCGAGGTTTTCAACTACATAAAGCAGAGATGCGTCAACTGCAAAAAGCTGTAATTTACCTTTCAAAGAAAGGGAAAATATATCATTTATGTACATGATGAATAACAAAGGTCCCAGGATGGAACCTTGAGGTATTCCATGTTTAATAGGCATGGTTTTGCTTTCTTTGAAATTAATTTTTACAAGTTGTTGTCTGTTGGACACGTACGAATTCATAAGCTTTCTAGCATTTCCTGAGAATCCGAACATATTTAATTTTTTTACTAAAATCTTGTGATGAACACAATCGAAAGCTTTGCGGATATCTATGAATACACAGGCAACAATTTTTTTTCTCATCAAGACTTTCTGAAATCGTACTTATCAGATTAGCACACGCGCTCAGTGTATTTGATTTGGGAACGAAACCAAATTGATTAGCATGAATAAGGCTATGTTGTATGCTATGCTGCTCAATTTGGTCAAATAACAATCTTTCAAAAGGTTTTGATAACGCATTCAGGACAGAAATTGGTCTATAATTCGTTATTTTCGTTTTATCATCAAATGATATTTCTCAGCGAGTTCCTCGACCAAACTAAGAGTGTTTTCTTGTCCACTACCATGCTCCATATTCGAGATAATGACATCATGATGGTATTCTTCTCAGCGGTGTCGTGTGTGCATTTAGTAACATCCTTCATGCTTGATATTTGGTTGAAAATCGTTTGAGATTGTTTCAGCTGGATAAGATCCTGGTGCAGCTCCTTCATCGAGTTTTGGATGGCAGACATAAAATCGGTAACAGCCACTAGTGACTCCTTGACCACTTCCAATATAATTTTACGTATACCATCAGCCTGTGAATTCGGTGCGTTTTCAGTTTTGCCATTGCGATGTTTTTTACGGGATGATAGTGTGGGTGAAGCCATAGATGATGTCGATTGGGAAGCTTGTCGGAAATAAGAAAACGATGCAGAAGACAAAACAGCACTTATCCAATTTCGTAGTTTTTCAGCTTTTTCGCAGGAAATTTACCACCGAAGAACCGTTTCAAGGCGGCACTGACAGTAGATCAGTGTTTTGAAGGGAAATCGTGATTTTTGATGAAGTTTTACTATCACTTTGATCGATAATTTGTGGAGTCATCAATTTGACCACCTGGAGAATTTGACACACACACACCAAATTTTTATTTGGTATAATTTTAAGATAGCACCTGACAGATCTCCAGCAAAAAAAATCGTTAAAAAGTCTTTTCTGGATGTTTCGAAAAAGATATTTTTACACGGTTTTTTTCCACTCTTTTTTACACGTCTTTTTTACACGGTTTTCAGGAATTAAAGCGGTTTTTTTTACACGGATTTCGCGAATTAACACGGTTTTTGAGAGAAAATATTCTTTTCAAAGGAAAACGCTTAGAATCTTTTTGAAGTTGGGAAAATCCTAGCTCTGAGACTAAGAACATGAGACATAAGACCTGAGACCTGAGGCTTGAGACCTGAGACCTGAGACCTGAGACCTGAGACCTGAGACCTGAGACCTGAGATCTGAGACCTGAGACTTGAGACCTGAGACCTGAGACCTGAGACATGAGACCTGAGATATGAGAGCTGAGATCTGAGACACGAGACATGAGACCTGAGACCTGAGACCTAAGACCTGAGACCTGAGACCTGAGACAAGAGATATTAGACTTGAGACCTCAGCATGAGACATGAAACCAGAAGCATTAGACAAGAATCATGAAACATGAGACCTGAGACATGAGATCTGAGACATGAGACCTGAGACATGAGACCTGAGACATGAGACCTGAGACATGAGACCTGAGACATGAGACTTTATATCTGAGACCTGGGACAAGAGACATAATACCTGAGACCTGCGATCTGAGACCTGAGACATGAGACATGAGACATGAGACATGAGACATGAGACATGAGACTAGAGCCATGAAACATGAGACCTGAGACCTGAGACATGAGACTTTGGACCTGAGACTGGAGACAAGGACCTGTCACATAAGACCAGAGTCCTGAGACATGAGACATAAGACATGAGACTTGAGACCTGAGACATGAGACCTGAGACTTGAGACCTGAGACCTGAGACCTGAGACCTGAGACCTGAGACTTGAGACCTGAGACATGAGACCTGAGATCTGAGACACGAGACATGAGACCTGAGACCTGAGACCTAAGACCTGAGACCTGAGACCTGAGACAAGAGATATTAGACTTGAGACCTCAGCATGAGACATGAGACCAGAAGCCTGAGACAAGAATCATGAAACATGAGACCTGAGACATGAGACTTTATACCTGAGATCTGAGACAAGAGACAAAAGACCTAAGACCTGAGACATGAAACCTGAGGCATGAGACAAGAGCCATGAAACATGAGACCTGAGACCTGAGACATGAGACTTTGGACCTGAAGCCGGAGACAAGGACCTGTCACATAAGACCAGAGTCCTGAGTGATGAGACATAAGACATGAGACTTGAGACCTGTGACAAAAGACATGTGACCTGAGACCTGAGAAAAGAAACCTGAGTCCTGAGATATGAGACATAAGACAAGCTGCTAGTGTTAGTATCGCGAGAAATAAGTTTAGCTCCCATTTCAACTTGCGACTGCTCTAGTGAAAGGGTTTGACTTGTAAGTGACGAAAATTAGTGTCGTGAGTTCGCTAGTACAAGCTACTAGTGTTAGTACCACGAGAAATTAGTTTAGCTCCGATTTCAACTTTTGACCGGTCAAGTGAAAGGGTTTTGACTTGTAGGTGACGAAAACTTATGTCGCATGTTCGCTAGTACATGCTACTAGTGCCAGTAGAAATTAGTTTAGCTCCGATTTCAACTTGCGACCCCCCTAGTGAAAGGGTTTGACTAGTAGGTGACGAAAAATAGTATCGCAAGTTCGCAAGTACAAGCTACTAGTGTTACTATCGGTAGAAATTTTAGATTGGCTTCGATTTCAACTTTCGTCCCGTCAAGTGAAAGGGTTTCACTTGTAGGTGATGAAAAATAGTGTCGCGAGCTCGCTAGTACAAGCTACTACCAGTAATAGAAAGAAGTCAAACCCTTTCGCTAGAAGAGACGCAAGTTTAAATCGAAGCTTAACTTATATCTCGTGGTTCTAACACTAGTAGCTTGTCTTATGTCTCATGTCTCAGGACTCAGGTTTCTTGTTTCAGGTCTCAGGTCACATGTCTTTTCTCTAAGGTCTCAAGTCTCATGTTTCTTGTCGTATGTCTCAGGACTTTGGTCTTATGAGACAGGTCCTTGTCTTCGGTTTCAGGTCAAAAGTCTCATGTCTCAGGTCTCAGGTCTCATGTTTCATGACTCTTGTCTCATGCCTTAGATCTCATATCTCATGTCTCATGTCTCATGTCTCATGTCTCATGTCTCATGTCTCATGTCTCATGTCTCAGGTCTCAGGTCTAAGGTCTCAGGTCTTAAGTCTCAGGTCTCAGGTTCCAGGTCTCAGGCCTCATGTTCCATGTTTCAGGTCTCAGGTCCCGTGTTTTATGTCTTAGGTTTCTAGTCTCAAGTCTCAGGTCTAATGTCCCATGTCTTTGGTCTCATTTCTCAGATCTCAGGTGTCATGTCTCAGATCTCAGGGCTCAGGTCTCATGTCTAAAGCCTCGAGCCTCAGGTCTCAAGTACCACGTCTCAGGTCTAGGTATCAGTTGTCTCAATTGTCAGGTCTCAAGTCTCAGGTACCAGTTCGCAGGTCTCAGATGTCAGGTATCATGTACCTAGTCTACAGTCTCAAGTCTCAGGTCTCAAGTCTCAAGTCTTAGGTCTCAGGTCTCAGGTTTTTGAATTTCTCAAACCCTGGGGTCTTAAAAGCTTCGCTTTGGCCCAAAACTCATCCATGATTTTTTGCAGAATTTTTAAGTAACGTTTGCATGAGTAAATTTGGACTTTTAAGTTTGTATGGGAAAATTGAATATTTTGTACTGAAAACCCAACATCATTTTTGTTTCTTCTGTGGAACCGAGCCAGCTGATGGGTTTTGTGCCAATTTATCAAATTCCTAAAGAAAATTTTCCGCTGAACAGCTTTGTCGAAGACTGTTACTTCGTATCTTATTAGTCAAAAAAGTTATTAGCTGTTTAACAGGGGTATGTCTTTTCGCATTGATAAACAACAAATTCAATTGACATCACTGCTTGTGCCCCGCGAAGTATAGCATGAAAAGTAGTCATGCGATACCTCGCTAGGCACCCAACAGTGATGTCAATTGAATTTATTGTTGATCAATGCGAAAAGACATACTCCTGTTAAACAGCTAATAACTTTTTTGACTAATAAGATACGAAGTTACGGTCTTGGACAAACTTGTTTAGCGAAAAATTTACTTTAGGAATTTGATAAATTGGCACAAAACTCATCAGCTGGCTCGGTTCCACAGAAGAAACAAAGATGATGTTGATTTTCCAGTACAAAATATTCAATTTTCCCATACAAACCTAAAAGTCCAAATTTACTCATGTAAACGTTACATAAAAATTCTGCAAAAAATTATGGATGAGTTTTGGGCCAAGACGAAGCTTTTTAGACCCCAGGGTTTGAGAAATTCAAAAATGATCCCAAATCGACTCAGTCTAATGTTATATTGTTTCAAGTTTCAAGTTTCAGAACTGCAGAATTTGAAGGGTTTTTTTACACGGTTTTCGGGAATAAAAAAACCTTGGTATTCTTCCATAGGTTTCAAAAAGGTGATATCTTTATTTTGATTGGATTTGGAATCGTGTCATGATGAGAAAACTGTGGTGGAGTGGTAATAAGTCAGCGATGTTGTTTTTTTACAGATGAAGGATAATGTGCTAAACTTGCCATAACTTCGATCAATTACATAATTTTGAGTCAATTTGAAGGGAGAGCTCTAAGAAATCGAGAACATCATCCAAAAAATCCATCATCCAAAGGGAAGGTTCCTAATGTGAAGTAAAGATGGCACACGTGCTGCCCAAAAATAAAAGTCAATGCACTTCTTTATTGGATGCTACCTAAAAATACTTAACAGATCGTCACCAAATATTGAACATGTAAACATTACATTGCTTAGTAGCTTCACTTAAAATTTCATCCATTTCCATCCACGCATTCAAAAGTTATCCACAAAACAAAGTGTTGCATTTTTTTTTTTCAAATACACTCCTTAAACATCAGAAACATTATTTATTGCAATAAAAACAAAAATAAAAGAAGAATTACCAATTATTTTACTCTTTCCGCATATTTAATTCATTTTAATTCGAATAATGATTCGTGCGATATCAGTTGCTAACGATTAATGACATTAGATTTTGTTTTCTGGCAATTATATCCACTCAATTGGTATGGTTTTGCCTTTCTAACAGAAAGGTTTGGTTATCGGTCGATTTGAGAGATCATTAATTATGGGTCTTAGACATACCTTTATAGGTACCTATCGACTCAGCTCGACGAGTTCTGTTGATGTCCGTGGATTTGTATGTGCCATTTTAAAAATGTCTAGAACGTTTTTGCGAAACTGGGCTGCACAATTAAAATGATTTTAGTCTCAAAAGAATGCATTTTTTTTTCTACACAACCCTTTCAAAAACGGGAAAAAAACAAAATAGTTGAAACCGTTTTCTTTACCAAATACATATCATACTTATTATGGCATAAAAAAAAGTTGCTAGTGGCGCCTCGAAGCAGCAGCACCAGCAATCATTTATAAATTGAAGATAATCAAAATAAAAAAATAATATTTTTATTAACTCGAGAATTGAACCAAAACCCTTCAGATCCCAAGTTGCAAGCGCTATCCAATAAACCATCGGCACGCTTGATTGAAAGCGGCTCAAACTCAAATAGGTAAAAGGCATTACTAAGACGCACCGTGGTCTGGGCAGTTTCTCAGTCTGCTGGGGCAAATACGGCAACAGTGTTTATATCTTACACTTCTTGCTTTTCAATGCAGCAAATGGCGGATGGGCGTTTCCTTCAGAGTCCGCCATGCCTATAGACATTATAATTTCATTTATGAAATTATAGTGTCTAAAGCCATGCCGGGTGTCAACAAAATGCAGAGCCGTACAGGAAACTGCGTTGGGGGGGAATTTATATGAAGATCTTATGACCCTCGTTTTTTTTACTCGTGTTGAAGAATGAATTTATGTTTTTTTTTTCATTTCTACATACTCATACATAATTTAGATTCAATTTCAGATGCAGAATTCAGATTCAGTTTTCAAATTCAGGATACAGGTTTAGGAATCAGAATTCAGGATTCAAAATTCAGAATTCAAAATTCAGATTCAGAACTCATATTCAGATTCAGAATTTAGATTCAGAATTCAGATTCAGAATTCAGATTAAGAATTCAGATTCAGAATTCAGATTCAGAATTCAGATTCAGAATTCAGATTCAGAATTCAGATTCAGAATTCAGATTCAGAATTCAGATTCAGAATTCAGATTCAGAATTCAGATTCAGAATTCAGATTCAGAATTCAGATTCAGAATTCAGATTCAGAATTCAGATTCAGAATTCAGATTCAGAATTCAGATTCAGAATTCAGATTCAGAATTCAGATTCAGAATTCAGATTCAGAATTCAGATTCAGAATTCAGATTCAGAATTCAGATTCAGAATTCAGATTCAGAATTCAGATTCAGAATTCAGATTCAGAATTCAGATTCAGAATTCAGATTCAGAATTCAGATTCAGAATTCAGATTCAGAATTCAGATTCAGAATTCAGATTCAGAATTCAGATTCAGAATTCAGATTCAGATTCAGAATTCAGATTCAGAATTCAGATTCAGAATTCAGATTCAGAATTCAGATTCAGAATTCAGATTCAGAATTCAGATTCAGAATTCAGATTCAGAATTCAGATTCAGAATTCAGATTCAGAATTCAGATTCAGAATTCAGAATCAGAATTCAGATTCAGAATTCAGATTCAGAATTCAGATTCAGAATTCAGAATCAGAATTCAGATTCAGAATTCAGATTCAGAATTTTTGTAAATTTATTTTCGGCATATCGGTGAAAAATTTAGATTCATGGAGAAAGAATATCAGAATTAAAAATTGATGAAGCTGGATGTTGCGAGGTAAAGTATGGTGTACGTTAATAAATTTTCCTTGCAAAAATGTTCTTTCGCTCTTTTCATCATCCGTAAAATTTCTCCTCACTTTATCAATTTTCAATTCTGGAATTGTTTCTCCAAGAATACCAATTTGCACAGTTTTTGATAAATTTGCGATGACTTAAAGATCATTACGCATGAAAACACGATTTTGTTTTGTGAAAACTTTTTTTCACAATTTTTCTGAAATTAAGTTTGCTGCATACTTTTAGGGGTAAAACCATACTATTAAAAGTTGTAAAATCCGAAATCATAAAAAAAAATTTGGATGAAAGAAATTTCAATGTTGAAAACCGTGTGATGCAAAACAATCAAAATGAGATTTACAAGATTAAGAATTCAGATTCAGAATTCAGATTCAGAATTCAGATTCAGAATTCAGATTCAGAATTCAGATTCAGAATTCAGATTCAGAATTCAGATTCAGAATTCAGATTCAGAATTCAGATTCAGAATTCAGATTCAGAATTCAGATTCAGAATTCAGATTCAGAATTCAGATTCAGAATTCAGATTCAGAATTCAGATTCAGAATTCAGATTCAGAATTCAGATCCAGAATTCAGATTCAGAATTCATATTCAGAATTCAGATTCAGAATTCAGATTCAGAATTCCGATTCAGAATTCAGATTCAGAATTCAGATTCAGAATTCAGATTCAGAATTCAGATTCAGAATTCAGATTCAGAATTCAGATTCAGAATTCAGATTCAGAATTCAGATTCAGAATTCAGATTCAGAATTCAGATTCAGAATTTAGATTCAGAATTCAGATTCAGAATTCAGATTCAGAATTCAGATTCAGAATTCAGATTCAGAATTCAGATTCAGAATTCAGATTCAGAATTAAGATTCAGAATTCAGATTCAGAATTCAGAATTCAGATTCAGAATTCAGATTCAGAATTCAGATTCAGAACTCAGATTCAGAATTCAGATTCAGAATTCAGATTCAGAATTCAGATTCAGAATTCAGATTCAGAATTCAGATTCAGAATACAGATTTAGAATTCAAATTCAGAGTTCAGATTCAGAATTCAGATTGAGAATTCAGATTTAGAATTCTGATTAAGAATTTGGATTAAAGATCAACCTGGAATTTGAAATTGGAACTTATATTCAAATATTAGACTAAGTGTTGTAACTCAAAATTCAAACTTTAGAATCAGAATAAGATTTCAGATTTAGTTTACAGAATGAGATTAATCATTTAATAGTCATATTACTTTCCCCTCCTTTTGTGGGAATTTTTCCTCTATGCATGGTTGAGCTCTAAAAAAGGTATCATGCTAGGGCACGCGTCACGGCTATCCATCAATATTGTAGTTGGTTTTACTTATTCAGTAAAAAAAAAGCATAAAAAAACAGTAAGATTCGAACCGTGACCAGCAACGTGAAAGTTCTGGTTGCTACCACGGCACCATTTCAGCGTGTTATAAATCTTGGAAATTCTACTGTTTAAATACCATTCTTTCCATACATAAAATGAGCTCCTTACATACCAGTTCGCTTTTCCCCAAAAAAACGTATCAGGCATCATTTTTTTATATTGAGATTGGAATTTTTCGTGTTTGAATATCTGAAATCATACTTATATGATTCAGAGGGAAGGAATCTATCATGTATATTCTATATTATTTTATATATTTCCAAATATAATTTAAACTCTGTTAGAAAGGCTCCAATCCACTGTTAAGTGTATTAAATCGGGTTTTTAACTACAAATTCCTAATTTAGAATTCGGAAGGCAGACCAGATTCAATACCTTATGTAGGATGACGTGCGATGTGTGCAGAAATAATTCTTAAGAACCGAAAATAAATAATTCTATTGTCTAATTTCAGTTCAGAGCATTGAAAAATCATTTTTTAGCCCACCAGCAGCAACAAGGCAAAGCCCATATGAGTGATAAATTATTTTCCGGTCTGCCGTATGAAGTCAGATGGTTTTTCGCAGTATTTTAGCCCTTTCAATTCAAAACCAGGGCAATCTGGGATAAGTTATTCGTTTTTTTGGCGGTTTCAACCATTCTATATAAGCCAATTTTTTTCGTTTTAACTTTCGGCGGTTTGGTTCAATTTTGATCAATCTACAGTAAACCAAAGTCAACATTTCTAAACAATAAATGATACTCCAAAGTATTTTGTGGAACGTTTATTGTCATTTTCGTTAAGCTCAATTTTTATTCCATAGATATCTCAATTGACAAATTGCGACCCATTTTCAAGACCCTGAAAAAAAAAATTAATGGCATTCAATCAAAACCACTTTGGGGCAAAAAATGCCCCAATTAAAACGTTCCGATTGAAACGACTCCAGACTGTTACCCAGACTCTTACCCACGTGGTGCTAGGGCGTTGTTCCCCAAATCCCTATCATTTTCATTATAGGGGACCGAACACTTGTATATAATCAATGACCGACCAGATAACAGGCAGGCCTAGTGAGATGTACGTTAATTGTCAGTCAATCAGCATCACACTAACGAAAGATACGGTCAAGTTCGAAGATGGTGTGGATGAATAAGTCTGAAACTGACATTCTCTTAAGCATGATATGCATAAACTGTTTTTTTTTTTCGAATTTGTCATCCTTCTTATATTTCGAAACAGAATTCGATCCCTAGTTTTTTTTTAACAAGGTTATTTAAATTGTCAATTTGCACGTGAAAAAAGTTTTGACAGCTGCCCGAAATTGCGTAAAAAATCGTACAACATTTGGAACCAATGTGGTGGAAAGAGAGGTGATGAGCAAGAAACGTTGCAGAGGCAGTAGTAAAGATTTTTCTTCGTAATCATTGTGACCATGACAAAGTGACATCACTTCAGACAATTTTCGACACGCCTAGGATAAATGGAACTTTCTGACCACGACGCGTCGCTCAACCGCATCCAACCCTCGTTTTCTTTTTGCCAACTTGAGACCACCTTACTTAACTCACCTTGGTCGCACTTTATGCATTTTAACATGGCCTTCGGTTATGTTAATCCAGTAAAACTATCAGACTTTGAGACTTGTTTTTCGGCAACGGGCAACTATTTTCGGAATTTGTCTCTGTGAGAGGTCATCTGTGAGCAAGAAAGTGAGTCGGAAATAAAACAGCAACAACCCTTTGTTGGAACTCTCTCGAGTGAACGTTTATTTCTCCATTGAACGAAACATTGATTTGACTGATTTGTTTCAACACTAACCCACTGATATGGGGACTTTAATGGGGTTTTTCATGAGACGGAACGTCTGATTTCCTAAAATTCCACGATGCTACAGCAGGTGGTTGTTTCACAGAGCGTTCATCCGTTGTTTTCCGAATTTTATTTAAGCAGAATATCACATGCACTTGTAGTCAATATTGGAATGGTTCAAATAAGAAATCGGCTCTCAATACCTATCTCTGTATCGAAAAATATCTGCCGACCCAGTCAAAGATGCCATGAAGAGTTTGTCATTTTTTGTTATTGAATGAAGTATCTTATTAGAAGAGATTTGACAAAACATTATATTTTTGATAAACATATGAGTTTAACCAAGGGCTGTACCTACATTGATATGATATTTACTGTTTTACCACTGACCATACTTACTAGGCACTAGATCTCGGTTGTTGGATGCTAACTCAGTTGGAAAGTGCCACCATACTTTTAAGAAAAAATAGGTAATTTCGACGATACAATCGAGCTAAGCAGGTAATTTTTTTAACAAGATTCCACTGTTGTAGAAAAATCAACACCTTTACTTTAATATTGGTTTGCAAATGAATTTTAATTGATTGATTGATTGATTGAGCATATTGACACTTCAATGAAACCTAATTGTATCATCGGGAAATAAAAAAACACTAAGTTATGCTTTTATTTTGGCATCGTCAGCTCAATTTAGCTACTTTATGCTATTGCTCTAGGCATCAAAGTCTGCTTGGGACTGTATGACGAGACAACTAAACAACTCAACATTGTACTTTCTGGAAGAATGGCACATATTTTGTTTGTATTGTATGTGTAAATAAAGCATGTTAAGTATGTTAATAAGTGCACCTAAAGACGAGGTTGGTAAATTTCCATCCCTATCGGATTTAACTACATATGTGCCGGAAATTGGCTGAAAATTGCATTGCGCCGAAAATGATATCAGCACCAACATGTGAAAAGGGTATTCAAGACAAAGTAAACAAAACCCGTTTTCAGTGGATTCAAGTAGCCGAATATGAGCTCTACTCATCACGAAAACCGTTTTTAGTCGTAAGATTAATAATGCAGTTTGAGCAAAGGATCTAAAAGATTTATAGCCATATTATGACATTATCCTTATACTAATTGTTTTATACGCCCTTCACTCCACAACAAAGCGAACGGTCTAGATGCAAAACATTAAAAGGGGAAGAATGCGGAAAGCTTTTCACTCACTCCTAGAGAAAGACCCATTAGCGTTTGTCAAATAATAGAGGAAATTTTACTCCCATCTCACTTGCACATTTGAGACATACCGTACGAAGCAAAGGGTGTATAAACCATTAAGAAGAAATTCATACTCAAGCTTGGTTCTATAAGCAATTGCGAGCTAATTTTGCATCAAAATACCTTTTTAACGATAAAAACATATTTAGAACACACCGTCCGTTTGGGTTATATAAACTTGAAAGATTCCACGTCAATTTTAATTAGCGATTTAAAAAAGGTTGCAAAATTTTCAAACGCGTTTTTTCCAAACGTCAAAATGAACAGATTTAAACCCTTTCGGGAAAATGATGCAGAACCACTGCATACAAACATTTAAGCAAAACAGACAAACAATACTTTGGAGCAGGGATTAAAAATCAAGCTCCTTTGAGCGAGCTTCATTGCTCAATTATTTCGAAACTCCGTTCACAAAGCAATCGACGAAGCTCCTATCGTTTTTATCTCCGGAGCTTCGTATTGCTAAGCTCTAATTTGGAAGAAACCTTAGCTCTTTTCTTGGCTCGTGAGCCCGCTAGCTCATGCCTCCAAAGGAGCTTGAGCTTGTTGGCTCAAACGATTCAAATTTGCTGAGCTTGTTTTCACTGGTGCTGTTCGAGCCAACGCAACCAGCACTAGTAACTATGAAATAGTAATATATTCAAATTTTCGGGAAACACGCCAAATGAAAGGGCTTGTTGCGAGGGTTATAAAAAAAGAGTTCTAGAAACTAGTAAAAGTAACTATGAAAAAGTAAAATAACGAAATTTTCGAGAAAAACACCGAATGAAAGGGCTCGTCGCAGGGCGAGGTACATATACAGTGAGCGAAATAAGAATAGCACCACTATGTTTTTTGCTTGTTTAAATATGAATGATTGAATATTACGAAAATATTCTTCCACATATTGTTCTGCATTGCTTAACGGATAAATCAAGCATAAGTTTACATTTTTTGGACGTAGCAATTGGCGTTGAGGACCAAAAATGTGGAAAAGGGGTGCGAAATAAGAATAGAAACACTTGAATTTTTCCAACAAAAACAAGATTAGTTTTAAAAATTTACTGTGTAAAAGTGAATAATAATGCTTCTATGAGTTATTTGAATAGATAACTGCTTTTAAGGAGTTTTTCCAGAATTCCAAAGGTTTTCAAAGGTTTTAAAATGTGGGTTTTAAGAGATGTTCCTCTAGCGTTAAGGAATTAGATATTTGAGCTATAAAACTTTATCAAACTGCTTGATTCCTTCATTAACATTCATAAGTATGATGCAAAATGATGAAACATAGATTTGAGACTGAGTTTGAATCCAAATAGCAAGTTGGAATTCAAAATTACTAATGTTTTTTAATAATCAAACACTATATCTCTAGTTTTAAGTCATAGCTGGCGGCACTATCTTGCCATTAAACCAAATTCATGCCCATTTTCGAATATCTGGGATTAATTAGAAAGTGCTGAACGATTTTGGACAAGAAATAAATGCATGTACCGTGTGAACGCTTTGGAAATTCTAAGATCACTAAATCCAAAAAAATAGAATTGCATCAAGGTCACTAAAAGTGAATGTTTTGGACCGATTATCAGAATAAAGTAATACTTTGGGATGCAGCTTGATGGACCAGACGGCTAGCAGTATTATTGGTATGATTAGCAATTGAATTGGAAGTTGAGATGATCTGGAATTTTGGCGGTTGTACAATTATTTGCTGGTTATTCTTTTGCATATCCGGAAAAGCTTTCTGCAGCGTGAAATTCCACAAAGCTGTAATGGGAAAATACCTCAAAATGATGATTATGGGCCTAAAAAACCTGGAAAATCAATATTGAGACAAAATTTGGTGATAACTGCAAGATAGTGCTGACATCTACGACTTGAAACTGGAAAAAAGTGTGGTTTACTGAACAAAATCAAAGTTTTTGATTTTCAACCTATTTTTTCTTATTTAAAATTAATCCCGAATGTTTGTTTCATCATTTCACGTCATTTTAATGAAGAAAGTTAGTAATTTGATAAAGAATTGCAGCTCAAATATTTAATTCCTTAACGCTAGAGGAGCATCTCTTAAAACCCCCATTTTAAAACCTTTGAAAACCCTTGGAATTCTGGAAAACTCCTAAAATGCAGTAATTTATTCAAATAATACGTAGAAGTTTTATTATTAACTTTTTCACAGTAAATTTTTGAAAATAATCTTGTTTTTGTTAGAAAAACTCAAGTGGTTCTATTCTTATTTCGCACCCCTTTTTCACATTATAGGTCCTCAACGCCAATTGCTACGTCCAAAAAAAGTAAACTTATGCTTGATTTATGCGTTTAGCAATGCAGAACAATATGTGGAAGAAAATTTTCGTAATATTCAATCATTCATATTTAAACAAGCAAAAAACATAGTGGTGCTATTTTTATTTCGCTCACTGTATAAAAACAAAACATTGACGATTCTAGTATCCATCTATTTATTCGCTTTTTCATAGTGACTAGTGCGTGTTAATTTTTCTAGTTGTTAGAAACATCAAAAGTTGAATTATGAATTTCGGAATTTTACTGTTTCATACTTACTAGTGCTGGTAACATTTACTAGTTACTAGAACTCTCTTACATTTATTTTAACAATCCTCGCAACAAGCCCTTTCATTTGGCGTTTTTTTTTTTGAGAAAATTTCGATTTTTTACTATTTCGTAGTAACTAGTGCTGCCAACTTTTACCATTTACTAGAACTTTTAAACATTCATTTTAACAATCCTCGCTGTAAGCCCTTGCATTTGGTGTTTCTCGTGAAAATTTGGATATTTTACTATTTCATAGTAACTAGTGCTGGTAACTTTTAGCAATTACTAGAACTCTCCATTCATTTTAATAATCCTCGCAACAAGCCTTTTCATTTGGCGTTTTCTCCGAAAATTTCGAAATTTTACCATTTCATAGTTACTAGTGCTGGTAACTTTTACTAGAACTCTCTTATATTCATTTTAACAAAATGTTTTGCCAGGGGTCGACGAAAGGGGTCGTCCATATTAATTATTTTATCACTGTTTTTAGCAATACTGACGTTATTATTCAATCGATTGCTTTGAAAATTTGCACACGGGAGTTTTGAGGGAAGGGAAATCGATAGCAGATATCAAAGATTGTGTAAGAAGCCACCGAAAGAGGTTTTATTGTTTGGCAATAATCGCGTAACGATCGAGTCGAAATTTATAGACGGGGTTTTTTTTGACACGGTCAATTGATTCCTGATTTCAAATTTAGTAGCAGACGACAGAAAAAGTGATCGTCCAATATTTTTGGAATTTTTACTCAATCATGAAATCGGAAGTGCATCTGGAAAATGCTTGACAATTGGCTTCCATACAAACTGTTCATGACATATTCCAAGTTGAAAGCGAAACGGAGTTCGTATTGGATCAGCTAGTATACTATAATTTATCACTTCGGTACAGACATTTATAAATTAAAAAAAAAACATAAATGGCTTTTTTACTGTTTGGAGTAAACAATAAAAAAAAATCATTTTTTTTTATTTTTGTGTTTCAGTTATCGTTCTTGTTTGATTCATGGAAGGTGTAAAAAATATCCTAGAAAATATATAATTACATCATAACGTTCCTTGAATATTGGAGATTCGATTCCAACATGAAAAATTTGGTTATCGCTGACTTGTAAAATGGACTTTTTATCCAGCCTTCTCGGGATTTGAACCACTGTGCGTCGGTTGGACACGAAAGAATATTTTTTTAAAAGCCGGTTAACATACTCAACGCTCAGTACATCATTCGACAATATCCTTGTTTATTGTTTCCTTCCTTCTTTGTCTTGTGATATGAAATAGAAAATGTTCCATTTGGTTTCTTTCAGACATACACTGCCGGCCAAAAGTTTGGGATCACCCGCTAAAAAACATGCAAATTTTGATCGTTCATATCTCAGCCGTCTTAGGACATATTGAAAATCTTCTGATCTCATTTGAAAGATAATGAGCAATAGCTATCTCGGAGGTATTTTGCCCAAATATAATGTTTTAGTTTTGAACTTAAAACTTAACCTAAAGTTATAACATTTTCAAAAAGTCGCACTCAATATTCAAAGCCGATCATCTCGGGATAGGGTGGACCAAATCTCAAAATTTGAGTGGCATTAGAATTCCTGTTCTTTACTTCTCAAAACACAATCAAAAAAATTTGAGAAAAAATTCAAGAATGTATTTTTAATTAATAAAATAGACACTCGAGTTATCGTCCAAAAGTTTGGGATCACCTCTTTGTATGGTGAGTTTGGGATCATTCTTATAAAAACATGCAAATTTGTTTTATTCATATCTTTCTCATCTAACATCGTATTGCAGAGCTGAAGGGTTCATTTGGAAGCTTAGAAATTGTTGTTTTTTAATAAATTCATTCAAAAATTATATTTTAAGGTGAGAACTATAAAAAAAATCTGAGAACTTTCAAAAAAACAATTAATTTCAGGTGATTTTTTTATGGTTATCACTTCAAAATATAATTTTTGAATGAATTTATTAAAAAACAACAATTCCTAAGCTTCCAAATGAACCCTTCGGCTCTGCAATACGATGTTAGATGAGAAAGATATGAATAAAACAAATTTGCATGTTTTTATAAGAATGATCCCAAACTTACCATACAAAGAGGTGATCCCAAACTTTTGGACGATAACTCAAGTGTCTATTTTATTAATTAAAAATACATTTTTGAGTTTTTTCTCAAATTTTTTTGATTGTGTTCTGAGAAGTAAAGAACAGGAATTCTAATGCCACTCAAATTTTGAGATTTGGTCCACCCTATCCCGAGATGATCGGCTTTGAATATTGAGTGCGACTTTTTGAAAATGTTATAACTTTAGGTTAAGTTTTAAGTTCAAAACTAAAACATTATATTTGGGCAAAATACCTCCGAGATAGCTATTGCTCATTATCTTTCAAATGAGATTAGAAGATTTTCAATATGTCCTAAGACGGCTGAGATATGAACGATCAAAATTTGCATGTTTTTTAGTGGGTGATCCCAAACTTTTGGCCGGCAGTGTATGCAATGCGTTAGCCCTGGGAAGACAATGCCATTTATTATAAAGCTTGTAAATCCTGCCTAACATAGAATTTAATACCAATAATTCCATCTCCAAGGAAGTTCATTATTGGAGTAGGGTCTGATTTGTGGGTGTACTTGTTTTACGAAACCCCCTAGATAGCGTTGAGGAAAAGGATCTACAATAAAACTTCACTTGACAGTCTTGATAAGATAATTGGTCTTTGGTCACATTGGTCACAAATTTTGACACTCAGCAGAAGCGATTGACGCTGTTTTATTCATACCACATTGGTTAAAATTTGTCGAATAGCCTTCCGGTATTATTTAATCATAATCATCCTAGGAACGAATTAATATACAAATTGAAAAAAAAAATTGATTCTGACCTCTGCCTGGTCTATATAATTGTAGCAGTTTAATTGCCTGGTCTGGCAATTAAACTGCTACATTACTTCAACAGTAATTATTTCGTTGCACACGTATTGAACGACCCCTCGTCGCTTTGTTTACATTCAGTCTTTGCTATCATTGGATGTAAGTGTTACTTTTGAAATCAGGAGTTATCCGGAAAAATTGATCTCGAACAGAAACGTAGCGCTGTGGTTGCCTTGTTCCTAGCTGGCAAACGGCAGAAGGACATAGTTCGTGAGCTATCCGATATAAGTGTGTGCAGAAGTTTTGTATACCGTACAGTTAAAAGATACCTGGAGACCGGAAGTGCCAAAAAACGGTATGGTGGGTGTTTGAGTGTAAACTCGCCGTGCGCTCAATAGTAGTGGTAGGGAAAGATATTGACATCTTTTGACGGGAATTTAGACCAACCCGAAAGCAATCTAAAAGAGCTTATGCTCTGTTCAGTAAAGGGAGAAATATGCACACAGAGTAAAAATTATGCTCTTTTCTCATTTCATATTTAACACGTTCACAAAATGTAGATGTGTGAAATCTTATTGATTTGTATTCTGTTCCACCATGCACTCGCCACTTTTAGTAAAACACAGTTTGTACATCAGTCCAAACCAATCCGCCGTGCAATTAAGACCGCAACAATAAAACCCCCCAAATCGAACCGAAAAATAAAGTGGTGTTTTTAAGTTTACAAAACTAAAATTCACGAGTTTCGAATCGTGTCCGAAATAGTGTTCCGGGTCCAAAACATTTGGTCCTTCGAACCGGATGACCGTCCGGAAAAGTGGTTCCGGAACATAATTGGACTTAAAGTTAAGTCAAGAAAGCCGATCGGCGGAGCAAAGTGTGAACCATTTTCTGTTCATGAAATCGCCATCGCAGTGCTGGACAATTGAACTCAAGTGATTGTTGACGCTAACAAAGCGAGTGCATTTTGAACGCTTGGCTTGGATGCAATTAAGTGCATCAGTGGAAAAAGAATATGCCATTGCAATTTTTGGACAATAAGTGCTAGTGGAGAAGTTAAGCCGATACCTGAAGCAGCGGAGCAGATATCCTACAACAACCAGACATTCTACGAAGCAAACGTCAGCTGATCGAACAGCAGCGCAACAGAACAGCTGATTTACAACCAGCGAACGACGCAACGTCTGAAGGGGCAGCTTTTCGGAATTGAACAAGGAAGTATTGAAAAAGGCTTGATGCATGAGGCCAGAAAGTGTGAATCAATAAAGAATTGAACTGTGAATTGGTTTTTTAAGTTGCATGAAGTGTGTGTCCTGTCCGTAACAAATATTGGTCTTGATATTAATTGGCATTATTACTTTGCATTTCACACTGGTTGTGCCCACTCGCTGCTGTCAATATCGGGTTGCTAGTCTCGTAATTCGCGTCGCGATCGGTTGGAACGTAGAGTTGATCAAAGTAAAGTGCATATACCCTGAGTCAGAAGCACATAAGGTGCATGTCAGAGCACATTAAGGTGCAAGTCAGAAGCACAGAAGGTGCACGTCAGTTATATTGGTCAGAACTATTCACTGGACGGATTGGGTCCAAGGTGTTTGAGTTTGTCAGAAAATACAAGTTTTTTGAAGAAATTAAGTTTGAGTTGGAGATCGTATCAGAATCAAGTCTGAATCAGTTTGTGTCGGAATTCTTAAGTGAATATTGTTGGAATCTTGTTTGAAACTTGTCAGAAATTGAGTCTGTATACAAATTGTCAGTAACATTGTCAGATATTAAGCCTGTGTCAGAAACAACGTGTCAGTTCAAGAACTTTTCTGAAGGTACAAGTTTGATTTTGTCAGAAATTGGAAGTCTGAGTCAGTTATTAGTAATTCTGTATTGAACGAATCGGGTCCAAGGGTGTCTGATTTGTCAGAAATCGAAAATCGTTCGATATTTTGTCAGAATTTGAAAATAAACTCCTGAACTTCAACAATAAATTCGCCTACGTCAGTATTTGAGTCAGAAATTCGTCAGTTTTGGACAAATTTGGTCCAAGTTTGTCAGATATTTTGGAAATTGGAAAGTTGGGTTCAATCGCTGCTTTTTCAGCTCTGAAAGGTCAGAGTGTTCGAATTAAAGTTAGAAGTGGACAAAGTTTCCGGTCAGAATGGCGAAAAATGTTCAGTTGAAGTTGTTGCAGAAAAGAGAACGGCAAATAGTGCTTCTCATGGACAGTGTCGACCGATTCATACAGAATTACGAACCAGAACGCGATGAGTGTCAGATTAGTTCTAGGCTTCAGGCCTTAGAACCTGTGTTTGATGAGTTTCATGAAGTGCGCAGTAAAATCGAGCTGATCTTTTATGAAAGTGAAGAGAAAAAGGCCAAGGAGCTCTACGGTGACGCCAAAGATGAAGCTGAAGCACAACGTGAGGAAGAAAACGACAGGCTGCTGCTGAGTTTTGAAGACCGTTTCTTCCAGTTGAAGGGTGCACTGTCAAAACTTCAAAACAAACCCGAGCGAGCTCCAAACGTAGACGATTCTTCACACAGCCAAGGCCATGCCTTCATGGGGTCGAGAGTTAAGCTGCCAGAAATTCGATTGCCCAGTTTTAGTGGAAAACTTCGCGAATGGGTCTCATTCCGCGATAGTTTTCAAAGTTTGATCCACAACAACGGACAACTCGCCCCCATGGAGAAGTTCTCCTACTTAAGGTCATCGTTGAGCGGCGAAGCACTTGAAGAAGTCCTCTCTATCGAGCTGTCAGACGTTAACTACAGTGTCGCCTGGGAGATTCTGACAGAGCGGTACGAGAATAAGAAGCTTATAGTGAAGGCATACCTGGACACACTGTTTACACTAGAACCGATTAAGAAAGAAGGGTACGAGAGCATCAATCAGCTCATCACGGAGTTCGAAAAGAATCTGATGATGCTGCAGAAGGTCGGTGAAGACACTGATGGCTGGAGCACCATTCTAGCGCACATGCTGCACACGCGACTAGACCCTGTCTCTCTGAGAAATTGGGAAACACAACACAACAGCAAAGAAGTACCGAAATACGAGGACATGAGGAAGTTTCTGCGCAACTACTGTTCCGTTCTGCAGTCGGTTGCTCCAGCCAAAGAACCCCGCTTCAATGTCGCAGATCATCATCCACCAAATCGACTGAAGTACTCCATTTCGTTTAAAAAATCATATGTATTAAGTACTCAATATTTTGAAGAAACATGTCCATGAAGTATCATGTCTCAATCAGATCGTTTGAAGTAATCTTAAGTTCGCTGAATCATATCTTTTGAAGCTTTTTGAAAAATCTTTCATTTGGGAACTCATCTCGCATCAAGGCTCCTAAATTTGAATAAAAACTTCCACTCCAATCAAAATCGATAACGCTTTAAGAGTTGCTATGCTTTATTCATTGATGCATGAACACATGAAATTTCCGCTGTGATCAATGGGTAGTTAAGTCCACATGCTTATTGTTCGCCTTAAATCATAATACTTTGAAAAATGTCGTATGTCGTACAAGAGGAAATACAAGCTACACCCAGTTCTTAGTATGCCAAAAGGTGGCAAAGATTTAATGTTCATGAAAGCTGCACGAAGACCTTTTGAAGGATGTCACCATAATTCAAAAATAGTCATCAGACGCCAATGGAGCATGTGCGGAGGCCCAGCGCCTCCGCATTCAGGAAAGTCCCTATTCTATTTTATAGATTTCCAAAAATTAAGCACCTTCCTTCAATCAGGTCAATCTTCGCCATCATCGCTGCACGGATCGAGCACCTAATCCAACCGATTGTTAACGGCGTACAAATCTCAGGACAATCGGTTCCCAAAGCTAAGTCGAACGTATCTGTACCTCCAGGTCAACAAGGATCCATACCAGGTACCACATTCGCAAGGAACTCTGTGAGCAGCCGGTTTGGTCAACAACACATCTCTTGAGCCGGAAGACGTACTTGTGGGAAGTCACCGAAAACCGAGTTGGTCGATTCCACTATTCTACAAATCGGGTGGGAAAGCATGATTCACCTGAGAAGAGTAAATCATCATCATTGAGCAGAATCCAGAATTCGACAGTTTATGTTGTTCATGCTTACCTGGTCAAAATAGTCAGCAAGAAACAAGCACAGGAGTCACCACCCCAATCGAGAATTTCCGTGTCCGACGGGAAGTTTCGCAACTAAATTCCATCACCATGGTTCCTGTGGTCAACTGGGTCAATCTCCCCACTGGTAAAGCTGACTGGAAAATAAAATTCATCGTTATTGCCACTACAGTCGAACAAGAAACACCATCAACGAAAACAACAGTTTGCAAATCTGCGGTTGGTTGTTGTTTACTATTGCACTGAACAAACGATGTATCCGATACCTACCTTGGATATTCCGGTTATATGTTCCCGTGGGCAGCAGCAATCAGCAACATCGTTCTCTCCAGGTGAACGAACACATCTTCGGCTCCAGCGGCTCTATCGTAGTAATCCAGCCACAGTAGGCTTGCAGGAAAGGCCGAATTTAGCAGACAAACCATTGCACTTGAGCGGTTCCACACGCTGGGGGAGAGAGCAAAAACAAAATCATCACTGAAGGTGTTCGCTATCGTGAATGGGCAGATAAAAACTTGCATCGCTGTGTCTTTGCACGAAACTGCACGGGTTATAATACACTTGGTACTCACCTCAGCAGTTCCTGGTTCCATCACATCATCAGCAGCGGTCGGCAGCAAAACAAATTTCTTCAAGAACAGGCGAAAATACCATCCAGCGAGCGGCACCATTCCTGTGCTCCAGCAACAACGACATCACTTCCATCCTCCTCATGCAGTAGAATTAATTCTATTTAGTTGTCTCCAAACACATACGCACACAAACCACTAGAACAGCATTATTAGATATGCGAACAGTGAGCAAAACAGAACAGAAAATTAAAGTTTACCGTTAGAATATAAGAACGGATTTGCACAGCCATTCCAACACACATCTTATCAATGTAAACAAGTAGGTACCGTTTGAAAATGTTGAAATGATAATATTTCAAGGCGGGCGGCATATGTTTGTGTAAAATCTCCCCGCTCATAAGTGTTAGTATAGAAATAGAAAAACATCGCAGAACGTCAAAGTTAGATCCATCCGAAAGTGATCTAAAAAGGCTTTCGGATGGATATAAGCTCTGTTCACTGCTCGAACAGGAGCTTTTCGTTTTCTGATCACAACACTTATACAAAATTAAACAAACACTTATACAAAATGAAACTGTATGTACCAATAGGTTTTTCAGTTTACTTTGTGCTTAGATTCGCCACTTTGTACACAACACAGTTTGTAACACAGTCCAAACCAATCCGCCGTGCTATACATATCGCGACAATAAAACCCCCCGCTAATCGAATCGAAATAAAGTTGGTGTTTTTTGAGTTAAGTTAAATCGCCGCGAATTCTAATTTAGTTCCGAAAAACACCAACTTTATTTCGATTCGATTAGCGGGGGGTTTTATTGTCGCGATATGTATAGCACGGCGGATTGGTTTGGACTGTGTTACAAACTGTGTTGTGTACAAAGTGGCGAATCTAAGCACAAAGTAAACTGAAAAACCTATTGGTACATACAGTTTCATTTTGTATAAGTGTTTGTTTAATTTTGTATAAGTGTTGTGATCAGAAAACGAAAAGCTCCTGTTCGAGCAGTGAACAGAGCTTATATCCATCCGAAAGCCTTTTTAGATCACTTTCGGATGGATCTAACTTTGACGTTCTGCGATGTTTTTCTATTTCTATACTAACACTTATGAGCGGGGAGATTTTACACAAACAAAGGGAGAAATATGCACACAGAGTAAAAATTATGCTCTTTTCTCATTTCATATTTAACACGTTCACAAAATGTAGATGTGTGAAATCTTATTGATTTGTATTCTGTTCCACCATGCACTCGCCACTTTTAGTAAAACACAGTTTGTACATCAGTCCAAACCAATCCGCCGTGCAATTAAGACCGCAACAATAAAACCCCCCAAATCGAACCGAAAAATAAAGTGGTGTTTTTAAGTTTACAAAACTAAAATTCACGAGTTTCGAATCGTGTCCGAAATAGTGTTCCGCCAAGAGGCCAATCAGTGAGCTACACAACGTTTAAGTCTTCAAACCAGTGTCCATTCTGTAGCGAAATGTGGCACTCACCATTTCACTGCCAAAGATTCCTTCGATTGAAGATATCAGAACGTGTTGAAGCCGCCAATCGAAGTCGAGTCTGCAGAAATTGCCTGCAACCAGGTCATTTTGCGACGAACTGCACTCGTAGCAGTTGTCGGTTGTGTCAACAAAAGCATCACACGATGTTGCATGCTACGCGATCCTCCGTTCCAAATCCGTCGAATCCGAGACTCAGTCAACTGTCAAACGCACAACCTAATCAAGAAAGCACCCATATTTATCCACAGCAAGCCTATCAACAGCAAAGACAACAAACCATGCCAATAGTTACGGAAACACACACTCAAGCACTAAATGCAACACACAATTCACCAAACACAACCACACAAATCAATTCAACTATGCCAAGCACAAGCCAAAGCTACGTAGCACTATCTGTTAAGCCTGCATCGAATACTCTGCTTCCTACCGCTCTTGTCAAGATCAAAGACCGCTATGGTAACGCTCTGATTGCTAGAGCCCTGCTGGACTCTTGCTCGCAATATTGTCTAATGACAGAAGAGTTTTCCAGAAAGCTGAAGCTCGAAGAAACACCCACGTTTTTGTCAGTCCAGGGTATTGGGTCGTCTGAGTCAGTGTCAACGAAAACCATACGTTCTGAAGTCTGCTCACGTTCACCAAAAATATCTGGTTACCAAGAAACTATGCAGTTCTTTGTGTTGCCCAAACTCACGCTGCAGCTACCTTCGTCATCGTTTCATCCTCCGCCCATGTCGATTCCCGATTCCTCTTTGCTAGCTGATCCTTACTTCCACGAATCAAAGCGGGTCGATGTCGTCATTGGTGCCAAGTACTACTTGGAATTGTTGAAGAACGAAGGAAGAAAAGTCACGAAGAATGGTCCCACGATTCATAATTCTGTTTTTGGTTGGATTGTGTCAGGTCGAGTAGTCGAATCTCCGCAAAAAGTTTCTCCTTCCTTACCCTGTTCTACAAGCACTCGCAGAAGTAGCTCACGTGGTTCTAGATGCCAAAAACATGTCGGGTTACGGCCATCTACTCCAATGAAGAATTGGTATACGAAAAGTTTTTCCATGAACACACAGTTAGAAATGAAGCGGAACGTTTTGTCGTTGCCCTACCCAAGAATGAGTCGGTTTGCGTCAGATATGTTATGTCAGAATTTATTAGTTTGAGTTGAGAATTCATTGAGAAAAATGTTGAAGAAAGAGAACACAACACGAATATTTGGATTAAACAGAATGCTAGGTAGACGTCGTTGATCCTCAAACAAATCGTGTTCCCTTTAAGTCAAATCGTAGTTAAGAAATCAAACAAAAGTTGAAGCTATTCTCGTATCGTGTTAAGATTCACTGTGCGCTATATAGTTTGCATGAGAGCATGAAGGCTCCGATGGAATACGTTTTTGATTGAAGTCCGCTTAAGTAATTTTCAACCCAAATCATGATCTTTGAAGAATCTAAGCCATATAGTGTCAAGTTTTTTCAAATCGCTTGAAGTAGCATATCGATTGAAGAATATTACTATTTTCTATCGTATTAAGATGTGTCCTTCGCATCGCTCGAACTACCCTAGCATATCAGTTGAAGTTCGCACTCTAATCCAACTCAAACCATAGAAAGAGTCCGTAACCTTTGAGGGATCAAATATTAAAGGTTTTGAAAGGTCCTATCGATTCAACTACTTTAGTGCCTGAACGACATTCCGTTATCGTTAAGAACGAATCATCCCAACCACCTACTCATAGCCAAAGGGATTTTGCCAATCACATCACCCACTAACCTGTACCGTGTTTAAGGGTGTCATCATTCGAACAGAGGGTTCAGAGATCATTGGAGCACGTGCGGAGGCCCAGCGCCTCCGCATCCAGGGAAGTCCCATATTTATTAAACATTCGTTCAAATGTTAAGCACTTCCCTCACACTCAGGTAATTCCATTGGTCGTCACACTGGTCGAACAGTGGCAATCATCGAAGTATATCATCGAACATTTTTGAGGCCAAGTCGAGGTTCATGTGCCGGTCCGATCCGCCGTAAGCATTACTGCAGCTGCAAACCACACACGACACAGGAACCTGCAGTCAGCCATATCCATCACAGTCCCCTGCCCGTGTCCCGCTGCGTAGCTCCTAGTGCTGCTAAGAAAGCTTCTTTCGTCAGCGAACATCACCCAGGTCTTGAGCAACTCTACACCGCCAGTCCCTGGTTGGGCAGACTTAGTCCTACATGGTAACTCATCACGCCGGTGAAGTCAATTCTGCAACGTAGGAACTGCGCCTCACATTTCTCGAATCACCCGACGCAACAGAGAGGGAACTGGATCCATCGACGATAGTCAACTTCGTTCATCCCACCACCCGGAGGCCATTTACATTCCGGGAACGGCACACCAGCGGGAGGATTCGCCATATCAGCATTCCCATACGACCGCCAGATTCGAAGCAACCGAAATCAGCTATCAACTCATCGATCCACTCAGCACCGGGTCTACAAAGATGATGAAAATTGCAATTGCGGCTCGTCGAAAGTATACAAATGATATTTGTCGTACTCACCTGGCAATGCGCACACATTTCGCCTCCATCTAGCAAGTTCCTCCTGGTCACTCCTGAGCAAATCGTGTCATTTCACCACGTCCCGAAGTAATCTGAAAATAGCGACCAGTCAAGCTAGCATCGGGGAACCGACACCCAGTTGGTTTCATTGGTTTACATAACGGGACGAGAAGCGGCGCTAAAAAGAAATCGGAATAACAATCGTCATCACCAGCCTTGCCAGATCTACGGATTTCTCCGTAGTTCTACGGATTTTGAACATTTCTACGGAGCTACGGATCGATGCTCCAAATCTACGGATTTTCAGCATTTCCTACGGATTTTCTACGGATTATCGAATAAATTCAAGGGATTCTGCGGATGAATGAAAATTCTACCTGACGACCAAAAAAAAAAAAAGGTCATCAAGTTTTATTTAGCCGAAAACAGTACATTTTTCGATTTTCGTAAAATCTACGGACTTGAGCGGTTTTCAATCTGGCAACGCTGGTCATCACTCATCATGGTCGTTATCGGAAAGAACAAGCCAACAAAACATGCTTTACAGGGCCGTTTTCGCGGAACTTCGTAGAAGACGATCCATTTGATACTCACCTTGGCAATTTCTGGTTCTTAGAAGTAGCCAATCAGCGGTCAACAGCAGCGAATTTTCAGCGAATTGTTCGAGCATCTTCAGCCCAGCAGAAACAGTTCAGTTTTACCAGCAACAACAAGTCATACGACACTACACCACACAATAATTTAGCCGTCTTCGTACGGTATGTACACACACAAACTCGAGAGTATTTAAGAACGAAACAGTTATCAAAACAGAACTGCAAAATGAACTAGAAAAGTAATCGCAACAAATTGTACAAGTAAACAAGTACCGTTAGGAGTTTTGTTTTGAAATGATATTTCAAGGCGGGCGGCATGTTTGAGTGTAAACTCGCCGTGCGCTCAATAGTAGTGGTAGGGAAAGATATTGACATCTTTTGACGGGAATTTAGACCAACCCGAAAGCAATCTAAAAGAGCTTATGCTCTGTTCAGTAAAGGGAGAAATATGCACACAGAGTAAAAATTATGCTCTTTTCTCATTTCATATTTAACACGTTCACAAAATGTAGATGTGTGAAATCTTATTGATTTGTATTCTGTTCCACCATGCACTCGCCACTTTTAGTAAAACACAGTTTGTACATCAGTCCAAACCAATCCGCCGTGCAATTAAGACCGCAACAATAAAACCCCCCAAATCGAACCGAAAAATAAAGTGGTGTTTTTAAGTTTACAAAACTAAAATTCACGAGTTTCGAATCGTGTCCGAAATAGTGTTCCGGGTCCAAAACAGTGGGGTACGCCGACCTACTTTGGTGACACCAAGAAGCGCCTTAAGAGAAATCCTCGTCGTAGTGCCACTAAATTGGCAGAGGATCTCAACATATCGGATCGAAATCTCCGTCGGATCCTGAAAGATAAACTGCAGACCAAGCCCTACAAGATCCAAAAGATTCAAGACCTTACGGTGAAGCAGAAACAAGAAAGGGTAAAAAGAGCGAAGGCGCTGCTGAAGAGGGCCGCGGAAGCAAGGTTGAAGAATATTGTGTTTACCGACAAGAAACTCTTCACCGTATTCACGAACAGCGAATAAGCAGAACGACAGAATTTGGTGGCCAGACAGATCCCGAAGCCATGCCGATTTGCTGACGGCCACCCGGCCACAGAAACCAGCATCGGTGATGGTTTAGGCCGGAATCACCCATGATGGCCGGACTCCGCTAGTTTATGTCCCTGAAGGAGTGAAGATCAACCAAAATACATATCGGGAACTAGTTCTACAGAATGTCGTCGAACCGTGGGCACGTCGACATTTTGGTTCCAGGGATTGAGTTTTCCAACAGGACTCGGCGCCGGCTCACAAAGCGAAGAAAATCCAACTTTGGATTGCGCAACATTTTCCAGGGTTCTTTTCGAGCTCCAAGTGGCCGGCGAGTTCGCCAGACCTGAACCCTATGGACTTCGCTGTTTGGAATATGTTGGAGGCCGAAGTCTGCTCTAAGAAACATGAAGGTGTGGAGATCCTGAAGCGACATCTCGTGGCAGCCTGGGATTAAATACCACAAAAACACCTGCGGGCCTCATACGATGCGTTCCTCAACCGTCTAAGGCGAGTGGTTTAACTCAAGGGCGAAAATGTCAAACTTTACCAGTGAATTTGGAAAAAGTAATTGGTTTTCAAGAGAAATTGAATGAATTTGAAATAAAAAGTTGTTGTTTTGATCAATTTATATGTTTATTTCAACGTAACACTTCAATTGCCAGACCCTGAGTTTAATTATCACTCAACCCAAATCAGAAACAATCAGCCAGAAAGAATATTGTCGAATGATGTACTGAGGGCTTTGTGAGTATGTTAACCGGCATTAGAAACAAAAACATTCATTGTTTCCAGCTCCCGGTAAACAACCACTGGCTTAGTTGTCCGGCAGTAAGCAGCTGTGCGTGTGTATGTAAACTGGCAATAGAAAACAGTTTCTTGGTTCCCATGACCATCCCAATCCCATCTCGTTCCCATCAAAGTCAAAGGAGGATGAAAAAATTCACCGGCAGACGGGCGTGGCAAAAGACGATGACAATAAACCTTCGTTTGCTAACTGACTCAGTTGGTGCACTGGTTAAGTAATCGGACTGGCAAGTCGAAATAAGAATGTTGCATTGGGTTCGATTCTCACTAATTTGTTTTATGTTTTGGATTAACCATCCAAAGGGATGAAAATCCAACAAAATGTTTTACTTGTTTCGCTTGAATGTAGTGGTCATGCATCATTTTGCTAGGAATTTCGAGTCTTTTTGGCAGTAGTGCTATTCCAATTATATCATTTATGGTACAGTACACTTTTGACCGCATTTCTGGCAAAGAGTTAACGCCGAGCGGCATCGAAATTTTGCATCCTCTTCTGTGGGTGTACTATGTAGTAAGAAGAAAGTTTTCTTATTGATAAAGGTCGCGGTACACCTCAGGTGAAAATTAAAACGAAAATTTTTATTTTGTCAATACCTCTAGAAAGCGCAACATAACATGGTGGACAAGGTTGCCAAAATCACAGAACAATCTGTGATTTCACAGAATTTTTAACAAATTTTCATCACAGAATCTGTGTAACAAGACACAGAATTTTGAAAAATTTCACAGAACTCACAGGTTTTTCAAATTTGCCTAATTTTTTTTTCCAAAGTAAATTTAGGATTTTCAACTTTAAATTGGAAAAAATATGAAAAGATTGGCTATGTTAATTGATTTTTCTCCAGTAAAATGTTATAAAAACTCAATTTTTTAATGATTTTTTAATGAAATCAATGGAATTAGCATCACAGAAAACCATCACCGAATTTTTTGGTAAAATCACAGAAAATCAGGATTTCTCTTCGAATAAACACATTTTTTTCCGGCAACCTTGATGGTGAAATCGGGAGAATTGACTCCGAGTTCAAATTCATCTTTCAACTATTCCCCATCGATTCCAACATGTTACAAAACCTTCTCAAGTCGCTTTTAAGTTATTGGCGAAATAAGATATTTAATTTGCATTTTCACCTGAGGTGTACCGCGACCTTAATTCTACTTAACAATATGAAATCAACCCTGATTCCCTCGGCTGAACTGCTCTGTACAATCACGGCATCTTTGTCCCAGACTGGCAGCTGTTTTCCTCTGACTGTTTCCTACCGATAAAATTAGCTATAAGTTGGGAAAGAGAAAGAGCGCTATACCCTCGACGGAAAATGTAAAAGCTTTTTCCAGACCCGCTTCTCGGAGAAAGCTGTTTAGCCGTTTTATAGGAAAGTTTCGTGTTCCTCCTCTTCGGCGATAACCGACGTTTGTCCGTTGGAGTTTTTCTCCGCCAGTCCAGATTCGACGTTCGACTCGCTGACGCTTCGCGCCTTCCCATTATTGGTGGAGCATCCATTGCGGGACAAGACAGCGGTTGTGGCTCCTGTTGCCCCTTGTCCGCCCCCGCAGCTCACGGTCGTTCCGGCCGTGGAATTATTGACAGAAACCGAGAGCGAGTTCCGTGTCATCGGAAGCTGGATAGTATTCGTTGGCATCGAGTAGGTCATTTTGTACTGCTGGGCTCGCTGGGTGAACAGACCGAAACTGTGGAGAGAGGAAGAAAAAGCTTTATCCACTGATGAAAACTTGTATAAAGTGGTATAAAATGTAGAAGTGATAGAGCTTTCAGATGATAGATCGAAGCCCACCTACACCACCCCCTCCCCTTACGCCTTTCTCAAGTCGGTTTGTTTTCTACTTCCTCAGTCAATTTTAGAGTACGACAACGTGTCTCACCAAAAACTGACATTTTCACGGTCGCCATGGAAAAAATTGGTTTCCAAATGACAGAATTTGGAAACAGAAATCTGAGCATTGAAATATCAGTTAAAAAAAAATCATAGGCGATTGATAACAGATTTTTTAAATACAAAAAAAAATCTAAGTTTCTTACAATTTTTGAAAGGTCTCAGCCAAGTATAATGTGAAATGAAGGTACCGTGAAACGGGGTGACCTTGATCTCCAACAAAAATTTTTTACACATTATCATCAAAAACTCAGTCAATAGTTTGAATTTTTGAAAACTGTTTTCAACGCTTGAAAGCCTATTTATTGAGTATCAAATAGGCAAAATTTGGTTTATATTTGTAATTTTTGTAATGTAATTTCAAAATCATAAAATATCAATTTTTCCAAAACTTAGAAGCAAACGGGTTGTTGAATGTGAAAGAACTACTTAAAAAATAAGGACATTTTCCAAGAGTAAACTGAGACTGATCAATGTAACCTTAAAGCATCAAATTCTAAACAAAGACGAAATCGATTTATAATCAATTTAATAGAAGTCTAATAAATTTCTACAACCATGTTTTACGTTCAAAGGAGTCCAGTACTTATTTAAAAAAATTAAACATGCCACATTCCTACCTAACCTACCTAAGGGTCCAGCGCCGATTGACCGGCGCATAGGGCTGAGATAAAAGATCTCCACTGCTGGCGATCCGGAGCCAGCGTCTTCACTTGCTGCCAGCCAAGGTTCTCGTCAACTGTGCGGATTTCAGCGGCTAGACTTCGCCGCCACGAGCTTTTGGGCCTGCCTCTTCTTCGATGCCCATCTGGATTCCAGTCAAGCGCCTCTCTGCAAATCTCGTTTTCATCTCTTCGCAGCGTGTGCCCAATCCATCTCCACTTACGTTCCCGAATCTCGATTTCTAGCGCCTTTTGATGACACCGGCGATGAAGTTCAACGTTTGAGATCCAGTTGCCAGGCCACCAAGCGCGGATGATGTTCCGCAGGCACCGATTCACAAAAACTTGCAGTTTTCGCGTCGTCACCGCATATGTGCACCAAGTCTCACACCCGTACAGCAATACGGATTTGACGTTTGAGTTGAAGATTCGGATCTTAGTTCGTAGAGAGATCTGGCGTGACCGCCAGATGTTTCGGAGACTCGCAAACGCAAATCGGGCTTTTCTGATCCGGGTTTCGATGTCCTTCTTGGTACCACCATCAGGCGTAATCTGGCTACCAAGATACTGGAAGCACTCCACTGTCTCAACCTGTTGTCCAGCTACCACGAAATTGGAACGATTTTCTGTATTGATTTCCATCGACTTGGTCTTTCCGACATTGATTTTGAGACCTGCTGCCTTGGAGCTTTCGGTGAGGTCGTCGAGTTTGCTCTGCATGTCTTGTTGTGTTTGGGCGAGCAAAACAATATCGTCTGCCAGGTCAAGGTCGTTCAGTTGCTCCATGGTTGAAGGATTCCACGGCAATCCTCGGTTTGGTCTACAGTCAATCGATCCAGTCAAGATCTCATCCATTACGATGAGAAAAAGCAGCGGTGACAAAATACATCCTTGTCTCACTCCAGCAGTTACCGGGATTGGTTCGGACAAGACACCGTCGTGTAAGACCTTGCACGAAAATGCCTCGTACTGTGCTTCGATGAGATGGACTAGTTTCTCTGGGACCCCTCGTCGTCTAAGAGCAGCCCAGATGTTTTCGTGGTTCAGTCGGTCAAATGCTTTTTCGAAATCAACGAACACCAGCAGAAGAGAGTCCTGGAATTCGTTGATTTGTTCCAGTATTATTCGTAGCGTTGTGATGTGGTCCACACATGATCGTCCGGATCGGAATCCAGCTTGTTGCCGTCGGAGTGTAGCGTCGATTTTCTCCTGGATCCTGTTCAGGATCACTTTGCAGAGTACTTTAAGGGTTGTACAGATCAAAGTTATGCCACGCCAGTTACCGCACTCTGTTAGGTCTCCTTTCTTTGGGACCTTTACGAGGATACCCTGCATCCAGTCGGCCGGGAATGTTGCAGTATCCCAAATGTCAGCGAAAAGACGGTGCAACATTTGTGCTGACAAGGCAGGGTCGGCTTTGAGCATTTCAGCAGGAATGCAATCGATTCCAGGCGCTTTGTTGGATTTCATGTCCTTGATTGCCGCTTCTATTTCAGCCAGCGTGGGCGCTTCCGAGTTGACGCCATTAATGCGACTTACTGTGGGCGCCTCGAGCTGCGGGTTCTGTTGGCCATTGCTATTTGTAACTCGGAAAAGTTGATCAAAATGCTCAGTCCAACGCTTGAGCTGATCTGTTCGATCTGTCAGCAGCTGACCTGCTCGGTTTTTCAGCGGCATTCTTGCATTAGTCCTTGCACCACTAAGGCGGCGAGAAATATCATATAATAATCGGATATCTCCAATGGCGGCGGCTCTTTCTCCCTCTTCGGCTAGGGAGTTTGTCCAGGCTCTCTTGTCTCGTCTACAAGCTCGTTTAACTGCCTTTTCCAGCTCCGCATATCGTAAGCGGGCGGCTGCTTTGGCTGACCCGGTACATGCCTGCTCAATTCCGACTTTCGCTTTTCTCCGATCATCGATCATCCTCCAGGTTTCATCCGACATCCATTCACTTCGTCTTCCACAAACTTTACCGAGAGTACCATGGCTCGTCGTGATAAAGGCATTCTTGATTCCACACCACTGTTCTTCGACTGTTCCGTCTGTCGGCAGTTCCGAGGCTCGGGATTCTAGCTGTTCAACGTATGCCCTTTTCACCTCTGGATTCTCCAACCGGCGGACGTCGTATCGACACCCGACTTTCTCCTCGCGCCGTTGGACACGCGCAACCCTCAGTCGTATCTCGCCAAGGACGAGGTGATGGTCGGATGCAATGTCTGCGCTTCGTTTGTTGCGGACATCAAGAAGGCTCCTTCTCCATTTTCGACTGATGCAGATGTGGTCAATTTGATTTTCTGTTCGGCCATCTCGGGATACCCAAGTGACCTTATGTGCTGGTCGATGGGGGAAGAGCGATCCACCGATCACCATGTTGTTGTTGCCACAAAATTCTACAAACAGCTCTCCGTTTTCGCTCATCTGTCCTAGACCATGGCGCCCCATGATGCGCTCAAAGTCCTGATTATCGGAGCCAATCTTTGCGTTGAAGTCGCCTAAGTGGATTTGAATGTCACCCTTCGGAATTCTCTCAACCACGCTGTTCAATTGACTGTAAAACTGCTCTTTCTCCTGCAAATCGGCAACGTCAGTTGGCGCATAACACTGGACCATTGTAAGGTTTCTAACCCGTGTTCTGAATCTGGCTACGATTATTCTTTCGTTTATCGGTTCCCATCTTATGAGGGCCGCATGGGCCTGCGGGCTTAACAGGAAACCAACTCCTCGTTCCCGAGTAGCATGTTCTCCTCGTATGCCAGAGTAAAGCAGTACTTGCCCGGACTGTGTCTTGTGTTCTCCAGTGTTAGGCCAACGGACTTCGCTCAGTCCCAATATCTCTAGCTTGAGGCGGCTAGCTTCTCTAGCAAGTTGAGCCAGCTTTCCTGGCTGGGCAAGGGTCAAAACATTCCAAGTTCCAATTCTAGTCCGTGTTTTCATGCTAAAAGTCGTTGCCAAAGTTCCAATTCGGTTATTTCTTCTCTCAGTTTCTGTAACAATATAAGGTATCAGGAGCAGTAGGTTGTTAGCCTAAAGTCCCTATCCCGCGATGGGGCTGCCATCTTGGACTTAGCTGGCGGGAGCTGCATTTCATAAATTCAGCCGCTTGCTGCAAGACAGACGCTGTTTGAGCCGCCCCTGACCTGGAGAACAGACGCTCGGTTGTTGTTGCACGCCGCCCCTGACCTGGGGAACAGACGCGTGCGGCCACCTTCTCAGTCTGCATGCGACCAAAGCATCCACCGGGGTTGGGTACCCGATCTCCGCTTAGGTTACTCGCACCCCAGCCGGCACCGCGGGGAGGTAGAGATAGGAGTTGTGAATAAGAGGTGATATGACCACTATGGGGTCTCGTGTTGCACATTATCCACCGTTTACCAGCCACATTCGACTTTAGAGAAAAAATAACCGAAAAACATTGAAAAAAGTGATCAATATTACCCTGGATTACGGTACATCCAACTGAATCCATTGTGAAAATCCATTGTGGTCAGAATCTTTGTTCAAAAAATTCCACCTTTTTTTGACCATTTTGTCTTTCGACTCAAGTTTCAAACACAAAATAAAATTATTATAATGCGGTATTTCAGAAAAACATTTCAAAACATTTAGAAGCTTAAAAAAATTTGCATAAAACGACGTCAAAAAGGCAAAATCGACAAAATGGATTCGTCACTTCGTCATATCACGGCAGAATATGATACCTTAATGATGCCTAGTTTTGCTATGATATAGAAATCAGCAGTAAATAACCTGATGAAAACTGTGCTATCATTTTGATCTAATTTTTTTTTCAATTTATTATAGAAAATTAATCTTTAACCATCCAAAGCTATTCGCATAATATCCGCTTCAGGGAATTTTACCTGTAGTTTGTTTGCGTTCTGCTGGCCTCCAATGTTGACCGATTTAATTGACATTAATTTATTGTGTTAAAAGGTAATTTAATCTTTTTTCTCGATATTTCAAAATTTATTCCAAAATTAGCTGGAAAAAATTAGGGAGCCCCCTCTTTTTGGATTAGGAGTGGTTTGAAAATATAATAAAAACCATTACGGGTCTTGAAAGCGGCTGCAAACCAAATTTCATGTGGGTTGGCTCAGTAGTATTCAAAAATAAATCGAATTGTGTCAACATTTTTATTAATTTTGTATGGGAGCCCTTCTTCTTTTACGTCGTAGCGGTTTGAAGGTACATAGGCTGCTACAAAAAAAAAAACGTTTTCGAGTCTAAAGGGAACGGACAGACAGACAAACATTCAATTTTATATATATAGATAGACTAGCTGATCCGGTGTGCTTTGGTACATCTTCTAAAAATTGTGTGAAAATAATTTCACTTTAAATAAACTTTCGAAATCTTTACAATGAGAAATTTCAGATCAAATTGCAAAAAAAATGTATGGACGGCCCCTCCCCCTTTTTATCTCCACACTGGAAAGAGGGAGGAGTCTTAAACCATCTTTGAAATATGTTTTCAACCCATATACCCTCGCATGCCAAATTTGGTTCCATTTGCTTGATTATTTCTCGAATTGTGCGAAAAATTATATGGGAGCTCCTCTCCCCGCTTACTATTTCCCCATTGAAAGGAGGGAGGGACACCAAACTATTTCAAGAACATTTCTCCTAACCAAAAACCCTCCCATACCAAATTTGGTTCCATTTGCATGATCGGTTCTCGAGTTAGCCAAACATGTTTCTTTTGTTTGAGAGGCCCTTTCCCCTTCTAGAGAGTGGGAGGGATCTCAAACTATTAAAGGAACCTTCCCAGGCCCTTAAAGACCCTTGCTATCAAGTTTCACGCAAATCGGTTCAGTATTTTCCGAGTCTATAGGGAACAGACATACAGAAATTCATTTTTATACATAGACTAGCTGACCCGGTGTGCTTTGCTACACCTTTCAAAATCAAATGATATTTTCAAAAATTATTCAAATTTTTATTGTTTTATTGACATTATTTCAAATCATAAGCAACCGCTATAACATGAGAGCTGCAGCTGGAGTTTGGAATTGCAACACAAAGATAACTTAAACCAGGGGTGAGCAACCCGCGGCCCGCGGGCCGCATGCGGCCCTCGAGTTATGTTTGTGCGGCCCGCGAAGCTTATCTCAAATTTAATTTATTTCACGATTTTTCTCTGTTACAGATTGATAATTATCATAAATTAGCAGTCCCTACTAAACCAAAAACATAATATATCCATAACTTGGCTATCGCTTCTAGTTTCGTTTTTTTTTTCTTTTTGATAGGAGTTTAACCCGTTAGAGTCATTCTTTCTCGCGCTTCTAGTTTCGGTAATATGGCATATGGAAATTTTTAAATTGATCAATTTTGGGTAAAATCGATCTTTCCTAAATTTCCTAAATGATAAACCAATAAACCTACATAACAATCTGTTTTGAAATGACAATTTATTCCGTTGTATTTGGATGCCCCGCAGTGAGACGTGCTAACGGTCGTAATTCTCTCAAATTCTCACGTCTCACTGCTACACCGTCTCTAGGTTTAAGAGAGATCCAGAGCGCCGAAACTGGAAGGAAAACAAACGGCAAAATAAAATCATAAGTTTCCAACCACCACCAAGTGCGGCTCGCGAATTTTAATCTCGTCTCCGAAACTCCACAACCGGGCAAATTAATTAGTTCCCCCAGAGTGGGAAAGTTGAGTGCAGTGAATTGATCCCCTCAGAGTGATTCTTTGGCTAGATTTTACAGTCCGCTAGTCATTGCGAGGGTGAAAAGTGCTGTGCATAAACATTTTTGGTCCTTCGAGCCGGATTGACCAGTGGAAATTTGGACAGTTGAGTAGTGCTATAGCGAACCTTTTGTTAGTGCCGGACATTTTGTGCTTCTGTGGTCGCACCAATTGTAATTGGTTGGCGACATTTTGGACGCGCACAAGGATAACAAAGCGCTGTACGTGTGGAGGATCGCCATCGCGGATTTGTGGAGCATCATCAAGCCGCTAGTGATTGGTCCTAGCGAGGTGGATTTCAGTGGTGCCCAAGACGAGTTGGCGAATTTCGGAGAAATTGGATCGGACCTTTGGACGTTTTGGAACAGATTCGTAACCATTCTTGGATTTTGTTGAATTGAAGGATAAGTAGCGCATGTCTGTGGTTATTGGTTTGTGGTTATTGAAATCTTGTGGTTTGAATAAAATTTGGATTTTTTATTGTATTTTGGGTAGACGACAAAATTAATTATTGTGCAATTCCCTGAGGTATTCGACTCTTTCGTTTACGAATTGTTTCTGCTTTGGCTGTCAAGTCGCGATTCCCCTGTCAAGGTCGGTTTTGTGAAACGTCGAGCGTTTTGAGTCAGTTTGGTCTGAAATTTGGTCAGAATTGCGTTGAATCAAATAAGTGATTCAGTTAGATTGTGTCGGATACTTATAGTGAATCAAATAAGTGATTCAGTCAGTTTTGTTGGTCTGATTTGAAATTCAGAAATTGTTATATCACAGACAAACAGATTTGTTTTGTGATTGTGTGAATTCCGAGTGATTTTGTTGAAATTAAGTGAACAAAATGGAGGATTTAAGTATCCTAAAGAAGCAAGAACGCCAGCTGCGAGCTTCCATCAAGGGAGTGGCTAATTTTGTACGCGATTTTAAACCAGAGCTTCACGAGAGTCAAGTAGAAGTCAGATTGGGTCTGTTGGAGTCGACTATGAAGAAGTACTACCTGGTGAGACAGAAGATGGAAGTGTTGTTGGACACAGCTGACAGCGATGGTGCTGAAGAGGATATCAAGGAGTCAGAGGCAACCAAGAAACGTCGATTGCAGAAGCAGGCTGCAGATCGTGAAGAGAAATTCGACGCAGAAACCATAGCAGTCGAAGAGCAGTACTGCACCCTGAAGGCATCACTCCTTGCGTTGCGTCCGAGAAAGGTTGAGTCCTCGAGTGCGTCTGGGTCTGCAGAAAGAGTTGAAGCAATATCCCGTGTTAAGCTTCCGGACATCAAGCTGCCAGTTTTCAACGGAAAACTTCGGGACTGGATTCCGTTCCGGGACATGTTCGATAGCCTCATTCACAACAACACTCAGCTCTCAGATATTGATAAGTTTACCTATCTGCGGTCAGCGATTAGTGGAGAAGCACTTCAGGAGATCAGTTCGATCGAACTCTCAGCTGACAACTACCAGGTAGCCTGCGACATGTTAGAGAAGAGGTACGAAAACAAAAAGTTAATCGTAAAAGCGTACTTGGACGCTCTTTTTGCTATCGAACCTCTCAAAAAGGAAAGCGGAGAAGCTCTGAACCGCCTTGTCAGCGATTTTGATCGCAACATCCAGATGCTGGGCAAGATCGGCGAAGATATGGAGAAGTGGTCGACTATTCTCGCGTATATGGTGTGCACTCGTCTGGATTCGGTCACACTTCGTCAATGGGAAAGTCATCACAACTCAAAGGATGTCCCGACGTATCAGAATGTGATGGACTTCTTGAGAGACCAGGCCTTGGTGTTACAATCGGTTGCACCCAGTAGGCATGAGGACAGCGATAGTCGTCGCCAGCGTACAGCAGTGTACGCCACATCGAGATTCCAGAACAATTGTGTGTTCTGTGGAAATTCGTTCCATCTAGCTTCTGCGTGCAGCAAGTTTCGTGCGATGTCGGTGCCTCAGCGCTTCAGAGTTGTCAAGATGAAGCGGCTTTGCCTAAATTGTTTGGGTTCTGGTCATTTTATTGATCGTTGTACCAAGGGATCATGTCGCGAGTGCAACAAAAAGCACCATTCGATGTTGCATAACAATTTTTCGAGTCAGAGCTCCGTTTCACAAAACCAGTCGACAGTCAATAGTCATTCGTATCGGAATAATAATCGCCCAGGACCTTCTGGACAAGGTCGTGAACATAATGTAAATCCTCAAGCACAACATAGTTCCACTAATTCCTACCCCGTAATACAAACACACATTCGCCACACTCAACCACAACACACCACAGACAATTCCTTTACCTTTAATGCGGCACCAATGCCGGAATGCGCTAAGTTTCGTTCGCTACAAGTTTTAATGTCAACCGCTGTAGTACGGGTTGAAGATCGTTTTGGAAATCATACGTTTGCTAGAACATTGTTAGATTCGTGTTCTGAGTTTTGTTATGTGACAAAAAGTTTTGCGAGAAGGTTGAATCTTCGGAGAAGTCACAACGTTATGAGAATCCAAGGTATTGGAAATGAGTCAGTTGAATCGAGTGAGTCAGTTGAGGCGAGAGTTCGGCCTCGTTTGTCAGAAATATCTTCATTTTCGGAAGATATGAGATTCCATGTTTTGCCCAAAATAACAAGTAATCTGCCCATTAGAAAAGTTTCGCTCAATCGGTGCGAGATTCCCCAGAATTTGGTGTTAGCTGATCCGGAGTTTTGGAGTCCAGGTCCGATAGATATGATCATCGGGGCAGAATACTTTTGCGATTTATTGCGATCTGAGAAATTGAAAGTTTCGGACAATGGTCCAACTCTGCAAGAAACCGAGTTTGGTTGGGTTGTCTCCGGCAGAGTTTCTGATAGTTCCGTCGCAACATTGGAATCTCCAGTCAGTTCGGATTGTTTTGTTAGTTCTACAGCGAATTTGGAAGACATGATTGCTAAGTTTTGGGAGTTAGAATCATGTAATACTAACAGTATTTTGTCAGTTGAAGAGTCAGTTTGTGAACAGATGTTCAAAGAAACCACAATTAGGAACTCGGAAGGTAAATTTGTCGTCACCTTGCCGAAAAAACGTGGTGTTTTGCGTAACTTGGGTGAGTCTAGAGGAAGAGCGATGAGTCGGTTCCTCAGTTTGGAAAGAAGGCTATCTGCAAAGGCAGAATTGAAGGCCTTGTATGCGGATTTTATCCATGAGTTTGTGTCTATGGGACATATGAAAGAAGTTTCAGATGATGTGTCAGTTGATATGTGTCAGAATTCAGTCGGAATGAGTCCGAATATAGTCAGAATGCGTCAGAAAAACGTTCAGAATATGTCAGAATTATATCCTGTGTATTATCTCCCACACCATGAAGTATTGAAGCCGGAGAGTACAACTACAAAGCTACGCGTAGTGTTTGATGCTTCGTGTCGCACCTCAACGGGCGTTTCGTTGAACGACGCGTTGATGGTGGGGCCTACTGTGCAGAACGATTTGTTGTCGATCATCTTGCGCTTCCGTTTGCACCGATACGCCATCAGTGCAGACATCGAGAAGATGTACAGGATGGTACAAGTTCAGCAACCGGATCAACACCTTCAGCGAATTTTGTGGCGAGATACACCTGATGAACCCGTGAAGACGTTTGAGTTAACGACCGTTACATACGGAACTGCTAGTGCTCCGTATTTGGCGACAAGGTGCTTAAAACAGCTTGCTGAAGATGGATCAGCAAGTCATCCGATTGGTTCGAGAGTAGTCAGAGACAGTTTCTACGTCGACGATTGTCTAGTTGGAGCGGACAGTGTCGAAGAAGGCAAGCATTTGGTTGAAGAAACTACCGATCTCACCAATTCAGCTGGGTTCAATTTGCGGAAGTTTAACTCAAACTCACCGGAGATATTGGCAAGCATTCCTGAAGATTTGAAAGATAAAAAGTCAGTTTTAGAGTTCGATTCGTCAGATTCAACTGTGAAAACCCTTGGTTTGAAGTGGGACACAGAGTCAGATAATTTTTGTTTTAGTATTCCCCATTGGAGGTCATCAAGTTCGCAAATCACAAAAAGAAGCGTGCATTCTGATGCAGCCTGTTTGTTCGATCCCCTTGGGCTCGTGGGTCCAGTTGTTGTGCAAGCGAAAATGATAATCCAGCAACTGTGGCGTCTCAAGGTTGGTTGGGATGACCCATTGGATGAGCAGTATCAAAATCTATGGAAAGAGTACAAACAGAGTTTGATGCCATTAGAATCGTTGTCAGTTCCACGTTGGCTTGGTTTCAGTAAAGATTGTGTGTCAGTGCAGTTACATGGGTTTTGCGATGCGTCAGAGTCAGCTTATGGAGCATGTTTGTACCTGCGCTGCGTAACTGTAGATGGTCAGATATCGGTCAGATTAGTAACAGCCAAGTCAAGAGTGGCCCCTTTGGAGAATTTGAAAAGATCGAAAAGAAAAACCTCAATCCCACGTTTAGAATTGTCGTCAGCTCTCCAACTCTCACACCTGTACGAGAAATTTACCAGAGTTTTCCCAGAAGTGACAGAGGCGTATTTCTGGACGGACTCTATGATCGTTAAACATTGGTTAGCTTCGCATCCATCTCGTTGGCAAATGTTCGTAGCGAATCGAGTGTCGGAAATCCAGCACATCACAAAGAACGGCTTCTGGAATCATGTGGCTGGAATCGTGAACCCGGCAGACCTGATTTCACGAGGAGTGTCTCCTGCTCGACTTTGTTACGAAAGGTTATGGTTTGAGGGACCTCAGTGGCTATCCCAGGCTCAGCAATATTGGCCTCGTCAAACTGCTGAAGGCCAAGAAGAGTTCGACCCATCAATCATCGAAGAACGTCCAACTACTACAACGCTGATGTCGAAGAGTGAACCCTTTCACGAAATTTTTGGTCTGAAGTCGTCGTTTACGAGTTTGATCCGTATTGTCGCAGTTATGCTTCGCTTCAGACACAATGCTCAAAAGGTCAATCGTTTGTGTCGACGAGTTGGTCCGTTGACACCACAAGAAATGCAGTCTGCTATCGAAGTTTTGGTTCGCCTTTCACAGAATGAGTCGTTTGAGTCCGAATTTAAAGATTTAAAGAAGAATGGTCAAGTTGGTAGAAGTTCGAGACTTGCTAAGCTCAACCCATTTGTCGAAGATGGTACAATTCGTGTCGGGGGCCGGTTGTCGAACGCTCCATTGCCAGAATCTCGAAAACATCCGTGGGTTGTCGACCATCGTCATCCTTTGGCATTGCTTATTATGCGTGATTATCACTTGCGTCAATTTCACGCTGGGCAGCAATTGCTTATCGCCTCCGTAAGACGAAGTTTTTGGCCAACAAACATCAATTCCTTAACGAGAAAGGTGATTCACGAGTGTGTTCCGTGTTTCAGAAGCAGACCTAAGATTTCAGAACAGATTATGTCAGATTTGCCGTCAGTAAGAGTTACGCCATCGTCAGCATTTTCTAAAGTGGGAGTTGATTACTGTGGTCCATTTAACGTCAGCTACCCTAATCGTCGAGCCACATCTGTAAAATGCTATGTCGCTATTTTTGTTTGCTTGGCAGTGAAAGCGGTTCATTTGGAACTCGTTATGGATCTAACGACTGAAGCTTTCATTGCTGCACTGCGTAGGTTCATCGGGCGCCGATCAAAACCTGAGTTGATCATGTGTGATAATGCGACGACATTTGTGGGAGCAAACAACACGCTGAAGGAAATTGGTCGGTTAATGAGCTCAAAGGATTTCCAAAACATCGTGATTAGAACAACAGCAGACGAGGGTGTCGAATTCCGCTTCATTCCACCCAGATCACCCAATTTCGGAGGTCTGTGGGAAGCCCAGGTGAAATCCTTCAAGGCTCACTTCCGAAAAACGATTGGCTTGCGTACTCTAAGTGTCGATGAAATGGTTACCGCACTAGTACAGATCGAAGCAGTTTTAAATTCGAGGCCTCTCACCCCCCAAAGCAGCGATCCGAATGATTTCGAGGTTCTCACCCCTGGGCATTTCCTGGTCCAACGCCCGCTAACCGCATTACCCGAGCGAGAAGTAGGAGCAATCCCCGTAGGCAGGCTAACAATGTGGCAGAGGGCACAGCAGGTGTCCCAGAGTTTTTGGAAAACTTGGAGAACCCAATATCTGTCGAATCTACAGAACCGAACTCGCTGGATGGTCAAGCGAAAGAATGTTGCTTCAGGAATGATGGTTCTTCTGAAGGAAGACAACGTTCCCCCCTTAAAATGGCCATTAGGGAGAATAGTAGAATTCTTCTATGGTAGAGATGGAAACGTGCGAGTAGTCAGCATCCGCACGAAGGATGGAATGTTTAATCGTGGCATTTCAAAGGTTTGTTTGTTGCCTATTCGAGAGAATGAGGCAGAAAAGTCAGATGAAATTTCACAGTAAGAGTCTGAAATGGCCAACAAGGGCCTAAATGATTTTGTGTCAGAAAATTCAACAAATGTCAGATAATTTGGTTTTAGAATAATTGGGATCAATGATTGCGTCCGTTTATCTATGTCTGTGAACTGAGTCAGTATATGAATCAAACTATTTGATTAATCGCCTTATTGGAAAGGGCGAACCTTATTGCATGAATGGAATTTGTTTTCTAAGTACCCAACTATGGTTGTGATATGTCCATAATACAATATTATTAACTTTTTTCAACGTGTATTCCTCTGTTTCTCGGTTTTGAGCATCAATTCATCAATCCAGCTACCCCGAGTCCTTGTTAGCCAGACTTTGCTTGGACTGATCACCCAAGCTTCACCGAGGGCTCGAAGCAAACGTAGCTCCGAGTGATGATTTTCCCGGCCGGAACATCTAGAATGAATGAACCGTTCATTACCGAGATATTGCGTCAATTGAAGAAGAAATGACTTACCTGAACATCTCAGCTGATGCAGCTTTTGGTTTGTTGCGAAACTGTCCTCGACAATTCATAGCATCGCAACGCATCGTTTGGGTCATCCTATCAATCGAAAACGAAATTTACTCAAAGAGCGTTTAAAATTCCTGAATCAACTCACCTGAAAGAATCACCGCTGATTCGAAGAAGTTCCATACGTCAACACATCGACTGAGCCAAGTTGGGAAGAAGCTGAAAATGAACATGAATGGTCTGACTAAGCAGAACATAAGATGTCCAAAAAAACTCACCTGTCGCTATGCAATTTGGTCACCGCGGTTACTATAGGTAGCATCTTGTCGACTGGATCGCACCTGTTGGGCAACTGGAGCCGTAGTGCATAAACAACTCCGAAATTCGCCAGGAAAGGTTCCGAAGTGCTCCAGATAATGTTCGAAAGCAAAAATTCAACCACCGCACACCGTTCACACGAAATCCGATACCAAAACAAAACAAAATTGTGAAATTGGGAGAGAAAATTTCTCCATGGGCGTAGTATATAGAGGGGGGCCAAATGGGTTCATCACCCTTAATAGATGTTTGATTTTGGCAACAAAGTTGCAATTTGCATTATATAACGTAGAGGATATTATTTAGTTGGTTGAATTGAATTAATTGTATTAGTTTCTTAAGAAAAGGATTGAAATCCGGTTGGTTTCAAGGGGGCCGGAATGTTTTGAAATGACAATTTATTCCGTTGTATTTGGATGCCCCGCAGTGAGACGTGCTAACGGTCGTAATTCTCTCAAATTCTCACGTCTCACTGCTACACCGTCTCTAGGTTTAAGAGAGATCCAGAGCGCCGAAACTGGAAGGAAAACAAACGGCAAAATAAAATCATAAGTTTCCAACCACCACCAAGTGCGGCTCGCGAATTTTAATCTCGTCTCCGAAACTCCACAACCGGGCAAATTAATTAGTTCCCCCAGAGTGGGAAAGTTGAGTGCAGTGAATTGATCCCCTCAGAGTGATTCTTTGGCTAGATTTTACAGTCCGCTAGTCATTGCGAGGGTGAAAAGTGCTGTGCATAAACACAATCAAAGCTGATTTTCAATCAATTTACTACTCTTTTTTCAATCAAGGACTTAGATATTGTCAAGATATTCTTGTTTCACAGATTCAATTAAATTCTACAATTTATAGAAATTCAAAAAAAAATAAGACTACAACTTCTTCTGACCTCCTTAAAAAATGTTATTGAATATTGAAGAATTTATTTTTTCAGCAGGTTTGTTGAAGACTGCGATATGATTTGACTTACGATTATGAAAATATTAAAGATTCAATTAAGTTTGATTTTTCTTTATGAATTCGTATAAATTCCCGGTTTTTGCAGGTTTGAATACCAAAAAGAAAACTTCCAAATCTTTTTTTTCTTAGAATTCAAAATTACTCGTGGTTTTTTTGAAAGTTGATAATTGAGTCAATAAGTCTTTTAATTTAACAGTTTTGTCAAATATAAAAGGATGTAAACTGAATAGCATTTTTTTTTACCAATTTTTTAAAGTTATCTCGAGAACTAGAGCTGACAAAAAAAACTAATTGAATATATATTTGAATTCAGCGCTCCTGAATAAGTCAAAATCAGATCAGAGATTCCTTGCACCTCGGAAAAATGTGAATTTTGTTAACTTGTGTTATTTGTGATGCTATTTTCAGAAATTTCATAGGCAAATCATGCAAAATATTGATTGAAAAGAGTCATTTAACTTAAAAATTTGACATCCACATTTCCGAAGTCATAAGATTTTCATGATTCATCCTAAGAAAGCCTATCCTAGAGTTATCCAAATTTAATTAAAAATTTATGAAATCTGTAACATTGACAAATCTGGTTGAAAACTTTTTTTTCGATTGATTTGAAACCTTGCTCAACATCTCAATGCAATTATTTCATACGAAACTTCAAAATAAAAAAAAATCAATACTGATGTTATGAAATCGCTTGGTACATCTTTGTACCTGAAAATGATCACATTTTCATATGTGATGAAAGGAATTAGAGAAACATGAACTATCAAAGAACGAAAGAACATAAGCCGTAAATATCATGAAAATTTCGAAAAAGATACAACGGCTCACCGACAGGACTTGAACCTGCAATCTCCGCTTCGGTACAACGGCGCGTTAGCCAATTCCACCACGGTGAACGTGATGGAACCGGCGAACACGAGCAATCGAGCTCTGCCGATCAACTGCTGGACCTTCTATCGAAACACCATGTATATCCCGCATGTGATCTTTTCCCTCTATTGACCACGTTCACCGTGGTGGAATTGGCTAACGCGCCGTTGTACCGAAGCGGAGATTGCAGGTTCAAGTCCTGTCGGTGAGCCGTTGTATCTTTTTCGAAATTTTCATGATATTTACGGCTTATGTTCTTTCGTTCTTTGATAGTTCATGTTTCTCTAATTCCTTTCATCACATATGAAAAAAAAAAATCACCATTATAGAAAAAAATGGAGCTTCACGATCAAATCCAAATGAGTTGTGATAATAACTTTCCGAAAATGGGCACAGAAAAAAAATCGTTATGGTTAAGCTCCATGAAAATTTTAAATTTAAGTAATCACGAAAAAAGGCATCGCATCGGTTCGAACAAAAAATGGGTTTTCTCAAATCATTTAAGGAAGCATAGAAAGACTTACAAAATTTTTCAATTTTAATAAATAAAAAGGAAGCAAATGATATTTTGTAAAAAAATATTTGCTAAACAAAATATGAATAAAAAATATGAATAAAAAATGTTTATGATTACTTAAATTTTATTTTGATGCGGCCCGCAGAAAGAATTTTAAAATTAAAAGTGGCCCGTTGTTTCAAAAGGTTGCTCACCCCTGACTTAAACTAATATTCTGAATCTTGTTCTATAAATTTGTGTTGATGATCTGATAATTTTAATCTGTCTGGAGGGTCTCAAATTAATCGTACGCAAACAATCTAACTTATAAAATATAGTTGTTTTTGCTTGATGTGTTCTGGATTTATGCTAAAAAATTGATGAGAGGGCCCCCTCCCCTGTCCTTCCCATCACCCACTGCTTAGTGGAGGTCTTTGTCTTTAATCATCATACTCATTATTTTCGCACCCAAAAATCCTCTTATATCAAATATTGTTCTATTGGTTGATAAGTTTATAAGCTTTACAACAAAATGTATATGGAGCCTCCTCCTTTCTTCCCCTCTCCACACTGTGAAGCGTACAGGGTCTATAACAATCGAAGCAGCATATCTCGTAACCAAATATCTTTCCATGCCATATTTGTTTCCATTTGTTGGCTTCGTTAGCATAAATTGAGAACTTATGCTAACAAAAATGTATTGGGCTCACCTCCCTCTTCCTATGTACCTACTCACTGGAAGGAGGATGGTGTGTCAGATAATCATAGAATCATACCAAAATGATTTTCCATGTTAAGTTTTCTCCATTTCTCGGATTATGTAAAAAAAAGTTATATGTAAGCCTCCTCTTCCCTTCCTATATTCCCAACTCTATCATCTTACTGCCAGAAAGGAATTGTTCCACATAGAAAAAGTATTTTTCGTACTCAGATATTTTTTATGTGAAATTTGGTATCATTTGCTCGATTAATTCTCGAGATATGCAAAAAAAAATTATGGATTCCCCCATTTCCCCCTTTATATCTTTCCGCTTAAAAAAGGTAGGACTTCAATTTTTAATAGGAACATTTCTCGTTTCCAAATACCCTCACATGCCAAATATGGTTCAATTTGCTCGATCAACTCTTCAGTTATACTGAAAATTGTAAGGGAAGTCTCTCCTTCCCCTTTTCATCCACCTCTTTAAAGGAGTGAGGGATACCAAATATTCAAAGAAGCATTTCTCGTACCCTGCTCAGACCCGAATGACCCGGGTGGTCAAAAGGTCTCTAATAAATCTAATATATAAAGATGAGTTGGACTATATATGTTTGTATGCACCTTATACAAATCCACAGCGCTTAACCGATCAGCCTGAAATTTGGTACAGTTATGTGTTTGGACCATGGGAAGGTTTTAGTAATAGTTTCGAGCCCCTCCCACCTGAGAAAAGGGACCCTCCCATAGAACTTTCGTTTTTTCCCACAAACCAAAAGTCATGGCACCCATTTTTCAGAACCAATTTTTTCCCTTTGGCGGGGTTGTTTTCACCATCACCATGGGCCGGGCATTTAATTTAGTCCAGTCAGAGTTCACGTGTAGGTACTGGGAAGCAAATCAAAGCTTGCTAATCATTGAAAATTTGAAAGGGGAAATTTTGGCGGGTGTTTTTATTCCTTCTTCTGTTCAATGCACGTGGTACTGGTACGAGATATTCGAATGCAATAATGAACGTACATTTTGGATTGAAAAAATCAACTAGCATGTTAGTAATATATTGACTAGAATTGTAGCACTCTTCAAAGTGCTCCCAACAGCCCTTTGGGGCGGCTTTGAGAGTCTTCAATCATATATAGTGAACAGTGAATTTACTTTTTAAGCTGAATAACTATTTGGTCTGAGTTCTGAAAACTAATCCACCGATTTTCATAAATTCCAGCTTTTAAGAACCATCCATTTTCACATTCTTGGAATTTTCATAGAAAAAGTAAAGTTACCTTTTTAGATTTAGAGTTCTAAGTCTGCGATTTCAAGGCTTTGATAGCCGTCGATGAAATTAAAAGGGGGATTAAAAAATTGATTAGATAATTAAATCTGAGGTTTTAAGTTATACACAATTCATTTTCATTGGCCAATCTATAACTTTGGAGTTCTTATTCGCCATCAATGTGTTCAATTCTACCATCCAGTTCTAATAATCTTTACATTGATCACTGTTCACAGTAATTGATGGGATAAGGCTCGCTGGAACAAATATCAATTTTCTCTTTTGTACCCCCCGTCCTTTCCCGAAAAACCCGAAGAGGGGAATAAATAAAGTTTGAAGTATTTTAAGTAAATTTTGAAAAAAAAATCAAACATCCGAAAGATTACAAGACCAAAAAAAAATTTTGGAACTCTTGATTTTATTGAGTTTTTTCATAAAAATTACTTGATGCCAATTATTCAAATTTATTTGTTTTTCGCATTATTTTTTATTATGCCCCCCCTCGCGATGTTCCAACTCCGAGTGACAAAAAAATTATTTGAAATTTGTTGCGGCCTAATTGTGTCCAATAACAAAAAAAAAATTGAAAAGAACCCAAATAAAACCTCTATAATAACATTATTAAATGGGCGATTTTAGTTCCGAGATGATTTGTTTTCGATAACTTCAAAAACTATTTGTAGAAATTTCAACATTTCAGAAAAACTTTTCATAAAACAGTGTGTAATACAACAGCGAAAAAAAGCACACATACATTTGGAGACATGCAAAGTGAGCCTTCGACGAGGTTCGGAAGTTTTATTTAGAAGTTTCTAAGTAACTAAAACTTAAATAAACCATTTTACGGGGAGATCACCACGTTGAAAAGTGAGATTTTCATTAGATGGGGGATTGAAAAGATAAAAAAAACAGTTTTCTCATTTGAAGATAAAAAAAAATATTGCCAAATCTATTCAAGCGTCCTAAAAATGGTGGGTACAAATGTTGTTCGTGTTAGAATTGATAAGCATACGATTGAAATTATTTAAACTTTCTATTGAAGAAAACCTCATAGCTACAAGTTTTTTAATAATATGAAAACGATTAACACAGTGAATAATCTCAATCAAAACTTAAAAAATACTATCTACTTACAAGGCCTAACATAGACGAAATTTTTTACAATAATGTATATAAAACATTCAAAATTTCAAAAAGCCAAACGATTCATTTTGATTTATATTTTTTGTGACCCCGAGCAAGGCCGGGTAAAATCAGCTAGTTATTATAATAATAATTTCTCGTACCCAAATATCGTTCCATGCCAAATTTGGTTCCATTTGCTGTTGTAGTTCTTGAGTTATGTATAAAACTATAAAAGAGGCCCCCTCCCCCCTTTATATCTCCCTACTGGTAAAAGGGAAGGGTCTCAAATAATCATAGAAATATGTTGATACTTACGGTTTTGGCAGAGGAAATCTGCCGCTCCGTCGGCGAAACCAAAACAGTTTGTTTTGGTTCCGCATGCTTTGAGTCAATTCGCAATTGAAACAATAGCGGTGATGATTGATGATGACAGCTGATTATGGTAAACACGGTATAAATGTTTACATCATCACACGGTTAAGCGCGACAACACAAATTGGGTTCGTGGTAACACAACAGTGTTGCCAGATATTCTGGGTAAGAATATCAAAGTACTCATTGAGAAATGAGCACTTTGCCGGTTACGGAATATAAAATGTGGAAGTGACAATTAGCTATCGCTAATTAATATAGTTGTAATTTAATGACCTCATAGACGAAACATGAATAAAGATAACTCTATTCCACCAATGAAACCTGCGTTTTCAACAGGTTATGGACCCAGATACGTCTGAAGAATTGGAAAATGTGTTAGTGAGAGGGGTACTCTCAATACTTGCGGTTAGCAAGTTCATCAGCGACCAGAGCAGAAGGACCAGCCAGGTCGAGGGGCCAGCCACCAGCCAGAGGACCACCGAAGAGGGCCAGCCAGCTGATGGAGAACCAGCCAGCGCCGAGACGAGCCAACCTAGGGTCCCCGAGCGAGCAGAGATGGACCAGAAAGGGCAGAGGCCACGCAGCTAAAAGTCCATGGCCAGCCAGGAGGTACCGTCAGAGCCCGGGGAGGTTCGCGGATTGAGAGGGGTTACTCTCGATGCCGTCACGAGTCACGTTGCGGTTAGCAAGCGTGAGCCCACGACCGACGGCCGGGAGGAGTCCCAGGATCCGCAACCGAGATGGTTCAGCGCGAAGGTCGGTAAGTCCACCCCGGAAAAATTGGGTGGAGCTGATAGCCGAGAGGGTTACTTTCGTGCTTTGGTTGTGCGCTGTGGTCAGCAGTTATGGCCTGATCCAATCGCAGAGAACCACCAGCACAGAAGATTGTCAGCGCAGAGACCACGAGATGCTTCAGGTCAGCCAGAAGGTGCCACTGGAGTTCGAGGCCGAGAAGTCGGGTTCCGAGAGGGTTACTCTCGATGCCGACACGAGCCGTGCTGCAGTTACCAGCATGGTTTCATTTCCGACGGCCGGGAGGAGAACTATCGGGATCTGTTACCAGGATTGGTCAGGTCCGAATGTTCCAGATGGAGGATTAGCCCGGATCGGAGATGGGAAGAAACTGATCGAGAGAGTTACTCTCGTGCTGTGGAGCTACGCTGCGATCAGTACGCGTAAGCTCACACAAGCTTACAGAACGATTTTTCTGTGGCTTTGGAGGGGATGCATGGGCGACGGTTAGTTGCCAGATACTTCAGCATTGCATTGGATCCAGATGGGTCGCATGCAACTAAACGTTGCCCTCCGGTTTTTTGGAGCGCTCGAAGCGTTGAAGCAGTGGAACGAAAAGCCATGAAGCTGCAAGTCGAGAGGATTATTCTCGTGCTTGGTAGCTGCGCTGCGGTTAGCATGCGCAAGCTTTTATTCGGCGGTTGGAAGATGTTTCGGGTGCTTCGGAGGAGGTGGTTTCGGCGACGGTTAGTCGCGAGCGCAGTCAGCCAGTTCTTGCTGCGGATTCCAGCCGAGAGTGCAGATTCTAGAAGTCATCGCGAAATGAAGGCTTTGAGAGGGAACGCGAAGAATGCGGTAAGAAGCTATTTTTCTGGGGTTACCAGAAAACAACGTTCGAGAAAGCAATATGCTTTACGTTCGCGTGCTGGGGTTATCAGCCACCGGAATCAACAAATCAATGGTTCCGATGCCAGTCAGCATATGGCGCGAGACGAGAGCGACAACGAGAGTAGCGATGGCGAAGATGACGATGATGTTCAAGATTCCGTCAATCCCGAACCGGCCCAGAGACGCAGTCATCGAGCAGGAGAAGCTTATCAACGCTACGTGGCTAACGTAGCCACTGATGATGAGGAAGAGCAACTTGGAATCGTCAGCAAGCTCAAGGGCCAAAGGGACTGTTTTTTCCGGAATACCACCGCAGCCATGAAAGGAACGAGATTCGGGCTGAACGAAGTGAGGTTATCACTGAGCAGCCGTTCAACGATTTGATCGGTAGTTTGCTGTTTTCGAGGCCGAAAATCAGTGCTGCGGTTAGCGTACTATCAAGCAGCCTGGATGAGAGCGAGATTTGGGAAGCGGTTAGCTCAACCCATGTTACATTCTGGTTCTCGTACAAATGGGTCTTCGATAAGACAGTTATCGAAAAAGCCCTGGAGAAGTACAAGGCATGGGAGGCGGTTGGCTTATCCTAGGTCACAGGTTTCGTGAAACAAACGTTCGCTGGACGAAGCTGAACGATGGTGAGGTTATCACCGAACAACCGTTCAAAGAATTGATCGGTTGTCTGCTATATCTGGCGACATCTTCGAGACCAGATATTTGTGCAGCGGTTAGCGCACTAAGTAAATACCAGGCCAGTCTAGCGGATAACCACTGACGAGGCCTGCAGTGAATTCTGCGATACCATCGGCGTATAACCGTTATGGCGTTGGTTGCTAGTTTCGTGGTCAACGAAACGTCAGCAGACGGTCAGTTTGACATCAAACAAAGCGGAGGACAACATCCCTTATATGCAGTACCTGGAGGAGCCCTGAACCATCAGCGGAAAAATTCATAGAAGATCGTGAGAAGCGGTCAGCATTCTTTACGACACATCTGGACTGAGGATCAGCCAACTGATACATTAACGAAGACTACCAAGGGCGAGGCACGCGAAGCTGTTCAGCATTCTCAATCTGCGAATTGAGGGGAGGTGTTGATACTTACGGTTTGTTTTGGTTCCGCATGCTTTGAGTCAATTCGCAATTGAAACAATAGCGGTGATGATTGATGATGACAGCTGATTATGGTAAACACGGTATAAATGTTTACATCATCACACGGTTAAGCGCGACAACACAAATTGGGTTCGTGGTAACAAAACAGTGTTGCCAGATATTCTGGGTAAGAATATCAAAGTACTCATTGAGAAATGAGTACTTTCCCGGTTAGGGAATATAAAATGTGGAAGTGAAAATTAGCTATCGCTCATTAATATAGTTGTAATCTAATGACCTCATAGACGAAACATGAATAAAGATAACTCTATACCACTACTGAAACCTGCGTTTTCAACAAAATATTTTTCGTATCCGAATACCCTCCCATGCCAAATTTGATTCCATTTGCTTTATTAGTTTTTAAGTTATGTAAAAAGTATCAATGAGGCCCCTCCCCCTTTCTACAGAAAAGAGGAAGGGGTCTCAAATAATAATTGAAATATTTTTCGTATCCAAATACCTTTCCGTGCCTAATTTGGTTCCTATATCTGGAGTAGTTTTCGAGTTATACGAAAAATTGTCAGGTACCCCCCTCCCACACAGTAAACGAAAATTACCGAGTTCGGTATTTTTTTTACCGAAATCCTGACATGTGTAAATCGTTAAACTGTTCGGTAATTTTTTCGGTAAAAAATAAACGAACATCGGAAAATCGATTCTTCATTTACCGATGTTTGTTTATTTTTTACCGAAAAAATTACCGAACAGTTTAACGATTTACACATGTTAGGATTTCGGTAAAAAAAATAACCGAACTCGGTAATTTTCGTTTACTGTGCACCTTCCTATCATCCCACTGAGATGAGGGAGGGGTTCCTAGTATTCATAAAAATATTCATCGTTCCCAAGTACCACTCCATACCAAATTTTATATCATTTGCTTGATGGGTTCTCGAGTTATGCAAAAAACTGTCTTTTGTTTGGGAGGCCCCTCTTCCCCTTCATGAGAGAGGGTGGGGTCTCAAACCATAATAGGAACCTTCCCCTGCCTCCAATACCCCCACCTGCCAAGTTTCACGCAAATCGGTTCAGTAGTTTCTGAGTCTATAGCTAACAGACAGACAGACAGACAGACAGACAGACAGACAGGCAGAAATTCATTTTTATATAGATAGATAGAAGATAAGGTCAATATTCCATGAGTATTCCTTGAAAAGTAGTTATGCAATACCTCGCTATGCACAAGCAGTAATAACAGCTGAATTGCTTGAATGCCAAAAGACATATCCTAATTCAACAGCTAATAATTGTTCTGTCTTATATGATACCAAGTTACGTTACAGAAGAAACGAAAATGATGTTGATTTTCTAGAAGAAAATATCCAATCATCCCATACAAATTTAGAGGTTCTAATTTAAATTTACTCATGTAAACGTTACTTCCAAAGTCTGTATAAATCATGGATGAGTTTTGAACCAAAACGATGCTTTTTAGACCCCAGGGGTTTGAGAAATTCAAAAAGAAATTCCGGCATCGGGAAAAATAAAACACTAAATTATGCTAGCATTTTGGCATCGATAGCTCATTTGGGCTATTGTTTGCTATCGATTCAGGCATCAAAGTTTACTCGGGAAGTCAAACGATTTTCCTTCTTTTGTTTCGATTCACCCAATTTCAAGTACTTCATATATTGAAGAATTTACTTACTGATATTTATGATTTTTACTTACTGCGAAAGCAACAGAAAAAGGTCCTTCCGATATTGCATTGTCATGATGGCGTACAAGTACGGGTTAGCGCAGGAATTTAGCGGATAGAAAAACACCAACAGGATCTTGGGTATCCGGCGATGGCGGTCAGTCCAAAAAAGGCAATCGGAGCCCAGCAGGCAAAGTTGGTGAAGACCAGCAGCGCCATCTTTTTGGCGACCGTCATTTCCCCGCTGTGGGCAGTCATAGAAGAGCGACGCGTTTCCTCTCCCAGGGAAAAATAAATCTGCGCGTAGCACACAACGATGATGGCAAAGGCTAGTCCATTGACTCCGAGCACCGTCAGCAGATAGGAAATGTCCAGACTATCTCGGGCCTCCATTGGTAGACAGATGCTGGTCGAGGAGTAGTTGCTAATCCCGAACAGTGGCAAAGACGCCATAATGATGGAATAAATCCATCCGGCCACCATGATGTAGACAGCTGCTCGAAATTTTATTCGTTTGTTCAGATAAATGGCATGAGTGATGGCGAACCATCGCTCCAGTGTAACGATTGTCAAGGTAAATATCGATAGGTGGCTTGCGAATACGGTCAAAAATCCGGCTGCTTTGCACCCAGATCCTGTGAATTAAAAAAAAACCATTATTATCGAACATCATCCACAACCTGGCCCTTCCCAAAAAAGCTTACCGTACTGCCAATCGAAGGCATAATTGAAGTACTCGCCCATCGAGTGGGCATCAATGGAAGCTATCATCAACAGGTAGAGTCCCATGCATAGGTCAGCGAAAGCCAAGTGGCAGATCAAAAACTTCGGAACCGTCAGCTCGGTTCTGGGAATGAATTTATGTACATTATAAGTTTCAATAGCCCATCGCAACATTCCTCCCCCGCCCCTTAAATGTGTAAAAACCAACCACTCACCGGTTTGAGAACAGCACCACCAGGACGGCCACATTGCCGAAAACTGCCAGCAACACCACCACCCAGACCGATCCTCGCAGCCAGTGGGATCCCATCACGTCCTCGCATGGATTTAGGGCGTCCGGAACCGGGTAGCACTTCACATCGAAAATTCTGGAAAACGAAAATTCTGACCTGTATTTGGAGGGGTTCAGAATGGTTCATGAATTGGAAACGACTAAAGCAATTTCATATTCCGAGAATAACTTCGAAAAATGGCAGCTGAATATATATATTAATAGTTTATTATCGCAGCGAAATCACTCCATCCCAGCCTAGTCTGCGAAGAGCCTAGTCACATAGCTGCTCCCCAGCCAACATAAAATATACAAAGAAATGTCAACTGTCATATAAAGACGATTCGATAGAAAGTTGACGATTTGTGAAGCCAGGAGCCACAAGAACCATCAAAAATTACTATCGCGCCAGCACCAAATTTTACTTTAAAGGGTGATACGGTTAAAATTTG